>NW_024082495.1:40581-47368 GCF_003009895.1 Hyaena hyaena
CCACCCACCCACCCATTCATCTGTCCATCCAGCTATCCACAGACCCATCCACAGACCCATCCATCACCCACCCATTCACCTACCAATCAATCCATTCATCCATCATCCATCCATCCAACCATCCATCCATAAACCCATCCATTCACCCACCCATTCACCTATCAGTCCATCCATCCATCCATCCATCCATCCATCCATCCATTCATCCATCCATTCATCCATTCATCCATCCATCCATCCACAGACCCATAAATCACCTACCCATCCACCTACCAATCAATCCATTCATCTATCATCCATCCATCCATCCATCCATAAACCCATCCATTCACCCACCCATTCACCTATCAGTCCATCCATCCACAGACTCATCCATCCACCCACCTGTTCACCTACTAATCAATCCATTCATCCACTATCCATCCATCATCCATCATCCCCCCCCACCCATTCATCTGTCCATTCATCCATCCTTCATCCATCCATCATCTACCCATCCATCCACTCATCATCTACCCATCCCCCTATCCACCTCCTATCCCTACCTTCCTTTCTCCTCCACCCACCCAGCCACCCAGAAGCAAAGTCACTGAGCACATCTGCTGTAAGGCTGGCCTGTGGAGGGTCCTACAAGGGCTGCTGCTCTCAAGGCACTCACAGCAAGAAGGCCAGCAATAGTCGCACGCTGTGGTCAGGGTGGTGCTGACAATGGTCAGGGTCAGGGTATGCCACTTGGACTAGGTCCACCACTGCCTAAAGGTGGCTGGTCTTCTGAAGCACAGTGGCCTTTTCCTCATAAGGCCACCTGCCCAGGGGAGCCCAGGCCAAGAAGCCCAGCCTGCTAACGTGGCCCTTCCCCATTCTTACCCAGAACAAACACTCTGTGTGCTTACCCATCCACACTTTACAGAGCGCTTGGGGGAAACTTGCAGTCCAGGAGGAGATGATGTGGGACCTGGTCTTGCACACCCATAGGCCTTTAAGGTGCAGGAAATGGGCATACTGTGATGTCTGAATTATTCTCCTTCCTGATGTCTTGGGGACGGCATGGGGAGGAGGTGGGCACAGCAGGTGCTTTGTTTGCCTGCCCTTCATCCTCAGATGCTCACTTGCCAGGAGCCCTTTCCCTGTGGCTTGCTGGGGCTGGGGTCTCCCCTGCATGTCCGGAGGGGCTGAGGACCCATTTCTTCCATCTGCCTGCCGAGGCTGGGCCAGAGCCACGGAGCCGGGGGTGGGTGTAGAGTCTGAGAGGGACATATATACACATACATACAGAGAGACAGAGACAGAGACAGATTATTCAAAGAAATTGTGAGACCTGCAAGTCTGAAGCCTGCAGGCTGGACACCAGGGAAGGCTGATGTTGCAGCTCCAGACCAAAGGCCATCTGGAGGCAGGAGCACTTAAGTCTTTCCTCTTAAGGCTTCAACTGATTGGATGAGGCCCACCCACATTATAAAGGGTGATCTATTCACAGCTAAAACATACCTTCATAGAAACATCTAGACTGGTGTTTTATCAAAAATTGGTACCATGGCCTAGCCATGTTGATGCATGAAGGTAACTTCACACCACATGGCTCAGACAGGGTAGGGGGTGTTGGTGGGCTGCAGACACGCCTGCTCTCTTTAGGTCTCTCTGACAGGTGTGAGGCTTTGTCTTCTGCCTTCTCTCCACAAGCTTCCTTCCTCCTCCTCCTCCTCCTTCCTTACTGCACCCCCTCCCCCCACAACCTTCTTCCCACCCCCTCCTCTCTCCCTACAACCCCCCCCCCCCATAACCCTTCCGTTTCCTGATGAGTCAGCTTTGTGGACAGAAAGCACTGGAACAGTCACTTCAGGCTGCGTTTCATGACGTCTGTGGCCTCCTCCCTGTGGTAAATTCGGGCGACACTTGGGAACGGTGTCTTGTCAGGGTAAATACTGGTGGGTGTGGGGCCCGGGGGGGGGGCTCAGGTGCCCCGCCCCGTGCTGGGGGTCCGGCTGTCACGGATGGGCAGGGAGGGGGCGTCCAGGGCACACAGTCCCTTCCCCGCGCCCGTCCACAGGGCCCCGGGCATCTGCGGTCCCATCGGGCACGTTCCAGTCGGCCTAGGCTGCACGCGCCCCGCGCCTCACCTGGGAGGGGCCCGCGACCGCAGCGAGGAAGCCCAGCTGGCAGCGAGGGCTGACGGGGGTCCGACGTGGAGACGAGCACGGGAACCGTCCCCGACCCTGCTGGGGGCGGCGGGGCGACGCCCATCGCCAGCCTGACGGAACCTTCACCGCAGCCTTCCGCAGGCTCCTCCCCACCACGCGCTCCGAGCCCACCCTGTGCCTGGCGGTCTGATGTCGCCACTCTTCAGGCCCCACCTGAGACCCTGCAGCGGGGCCAGGAGTCAGCACTGTGCCCCACGCGTAGACGTCGGGCTGACCTCCTCAGACCCCAGGGGAGGGACTCACCTTCTCAGCCCCAGGGGAGGACCCCACCTCCTCAGACCCCAGGGGAGGACCCCACCTTCTCAGCCCCAGGGGAGGACCCCACCTCCTCAGACCCCAGGGGAGGACCCCACCTTCTCAGACCCCAGGGGAGGACCCCACCTTCTCAGACCCCAGGGGAGGACCCCACCTTCTCAGACCGCAGGGGAGGACCCCACCTTCTGAATCTCAAGGGAGGACTCCTGCCTCTCATACTCAGGGCAGGAGGGGCTGGGCTGGACGTCCAGTGTCGGGCCAGGATTTCTCTGAATCCCAGCAGGGCAGAGGAAGCCTGGCATGGAAAATCACTGCCTCGGGGGGCTGTGAGGGGCCCCTGTTCCTGGGTTTCCCCAGGGCTCGGTGCCAGCCTGCTCAGCCCCATGGGGAAGTGGCACAATGGGCCTGCTGGCTCTGGTTTCCTAATCCCTGCTGCTCCTGGCTCAGGCCATATACTCATGCCCGGGTCCCCGGGTCCCTGCAGAGGACGGCTCTGGACCTGGGGCTGGCAGCACAGTGGGATGGGAGGAGGGGCTCCATCCCAGGCCCCCACGAGTGGCAGGCTCAGTGCCCTTGGCTCCCAGTCACCCTCTTAGACCCTGGGGTCTCGACCCCTCGGTGGGTCCCCCAGGAGTCATCAGGTGGCACAACCAGGCTTCTCGTCCCTACGTGTCACTGTGGCGTGGAGGTCCTGTCTGCAGAGGAAGGGCCCACACGGCGGCGGCCTAGCCAAGGTGCTGACTCTAGCCGGGTCATTGCGTCTGGGGGTAGCCTGGGTCAGGGAGGTGAGGTGTCTGATGCCCCATCCGCCGGACACCCACCTCATCCAGAGTCTCAGTGATTGTTGAGAAGAGTCCTCCCCCCACCACTTGCCCCTGAAGCTCGGGACGACTTGATGGTAATTTGTGGAGGCTGAGACTCATTCTCGACCCCCCAGGAGACAAAGCTGCCGGCTGGCAGGGGAGGCTGATGGCCTGGGGCCGCGCTCCCCTCGAGGACGTCCACGCCCAGCCTCCCGCCAGGCCTCCGTGCCCCAGAGGATGTGTTTCGGTAAAGCGGCCCCTGGCTGGGCTCCCCAAGTTCCAGTTACAGGTAATTCCAGAGACTGGCCCAGCCTGGGAACAGGAGGGGATTAGCGGGCGGGCGGAGCTGGGGGCCTGAGGTTACTCGGTGAGTTGCCTGCCGGAACCGGCAAGGAGCGGAGTTCACAGGGAGACGGGCGGCCTCCGGGCCTCACTGAGCCCACACATCCCGGCCTTGGGAGGCTCGGGACCCCGGTAGGGGCGGCTGGGGACCAGAGGGGGCAGGGCTTCCGGGGTGGGGAAGAGGAGAGGAGCTGACGCGGGGCAGCGGTTCTGCCTGGGAGCCCCTGGGGGAAGCACCTCCTGAGACCCTCACTCCGCTGGGACGCTGGACAGGGTGGGCGTGGCCGGGAGGAGCCGGGGCCTGTGGGATGTGGGTGCCCAGGACCTCTCCGGGCGGGCCCCGACCCGCACGCTGCTGGGAGGGTGTGTGTTAGTCGGAACTGGGATCGCGGGCCGCGGCATCCTGAGGAGGGCTGGCTTTACTGAGGGCTCAATAAAAAGATAAACCACAGATAACTTGAATCAATATTTCCCAAGTGACACCACGGAGCCCCCACAGCTGTTTTCCTGATAACCTGGCAAACGCCCCACCCACCCGTTGCCCCTCCTCTGCTCTCCCCGCCTCTGCCCGTCCTGCTGGGCCATATAAGGCCCGGACCCCTGCCCCAGTTGCTCTCCCCCGCCACCCTCTGAGCCACCATGCGGCTGCCGCTAGCCGGCCTGGTGGCCATCTGCCTGGCCCTGAGCTCAGCCGGGGGTGCGGAGCTCCGGAGAGGTGAGGAGGTGGTCAGTGGCCTGTCCTGGGAGGCGGGAAGGCTGTGGCGGCTCAGAGCAGAGGCCCTCCTCTGCCCAGCCTTCGGGGTGCACAGCCTGGGTCGGGCATCCTGCCCTCGACCCCTGTTGACTTTGGGTGGAGAGAAGGAAGGAGGGAAGGTGGTCTTGGGTTCCCATCATCCCTTCGAAGGTGATCTTCGGGCCGGAGTGTGTGGGCAAGGCCACGGTGCCAGGTGCAAACACCTGAGCTGGGCCTTTGTCCGGGGGCCCGGGGGGCGGGCAGACGCAGCCGAGAGGAGCCGGGTGCCAGGGACCCTGGAGGGCCAAGGCCAAGGTAGCCCTCCCGCAGGCTGGGGTGTTTGGCCATGTGCTCAAGGGAGCACTCCAGACGAAGAAGAATGGGGACGTAGGGTGGGCGCATCTCCATCCCGTCCGGGTTGGGTGACAAAGCCCCTGGGGGGGCTGTGGCCCCAAATGTGTGGACACGAAGTGAGCACCCAGGGACGCCGTCCTGGTGGGTGCGGGGCAGTGGGTGCAGGGGAAGGCTGGACGGGGTACAGCGGCGATGGGGCCGGGGGCCCGGGGCCATGTGGACAGGGTGCCCCGGGTTCCAGAAAGCCCCTCTGCCCCGCTTGGTGCCTGGAGAGTTGGCCGCATTCCAGGCCAGGCTGGGTACAAGGGTGTGGCGGCTGGAGATGTCCCTTTAGGGGGCAGGGACCCGCTGGGGGGGGCGGCCAGTCCCCAAGGGCCGGCTCCCGGAGGGTCCCTGGAGGGCAGCTGCCGGGAGGGGCCTCGGGACAGGCTCCCCCAGGGCCCGGCCGCTCACCCTGCCACCCCACGTGTCCCTGCTCCCCCAGAGGGCAGGGCCCGGAACCACGGTCACAGCGTCTGCAGCACTTGGGGCAACTTCCACTACAAGACCTTCGACGGCGACGTCTTCCGCTTCCCGGGCCTGTGTGACTACAACTTGGCGTCTGACTGCAGGGACTCCTACAAGGAGTTTGCGGTGCACCTGAAGCGGGGCCTGGGCCGAGATGGGGGTCACCCCCAGGTCGAGTACATCCTGCTGACCATCAAGGACGACACCATCTACCTCACCCGCCAGTTGGAGGTGGTGAACGGGGCCATGTGAGTGGGGCAGGGCCGCCCCGCGAGCCCCTCCACCAGCTCGGACGGTGTCGGGTTTGAGTCCGGGTCACTGAGGCACGCAGCAAACACAGGCTCCTACCAGGAGCCCCCATGGGTGCGAGGGGCTTCACCCATCCTGTACTGGGGGCCCCAGGCTCCAGTTACAGAAGGGGAGCCCCTCCCCCTCCCCAGCTTTTGTCCCCCATTGTCTGGGGAACAATGGGGCTCTAAGCTGCATTCCTGCCCTGCCTCCACCAGGGTCTGCCCTTTGTTTCCCCAGGAGGGGTGTGTCCAGGCCCTCGGGGCACAGAGCTGGGGCCCTGAGGAGGGGTGAGGGGGAGAGGGGCGGGCAGCAGCAGGATGCCCCCGGAGGCCAGGTGGGCAGGGGCTGATCTGCTGCGGCCTCAGCCGCTGCAGAGGGTGGCCGCGCCGTCTGCGGCCCTGGCACTGGGAGTGGAGGCCACCCCCCCAAGGGACGCGCAGCCTCAGTCCCCTCTGGGCAGGGGGTGGCTGTGTGGGCTGCGTGTGACTCCCGCCCGGCGCGCCCTCCCCAGGGTCAGCACCCCGCACTACAGCCCCGGGCTGCTCATCGAGAAGAATGACGTCTACATCAAGGTCTTCTCCCGCGCAGGCCTCACCCTCATGTGGAACCGGGAAGACTCCCTCATGGTGGGTGCAGCCCCCGCCGCGGCCTGGGGTCGACCCTCCTCACGAGTGGATCGGCAGCAGAGGGGGCCCTCAGGGCCTGGGGGGTTGGGCTGGCCCTTCGCGCCCCCCGCCCCCGTCCTCAGTGACCCCTGGCATCCGGAAACGGAGTGGCCAACTCCAGCCTCCTCCCCACCAGACGCCCACGCGGGGGGAGCCGCCGGGGCCCAGCCTGGCCGCCGCCCCTCCCGCTCACCTGCCTCCTGTTCCCCCGACAGCTGGAGCTGGACAGTAAGTTCCGGAACCACACGTGCGGCCTCTGCGGTGACTACAATGGCCTGCAGGTCTACTCGGAGTTCCTCTCTGACGGTGAGGGCCTCCTGGGGCTTGGCGGGGGGACCGGTGTGCGTGTGTGCGCACGTGTGTGTGTGCGTGTGCGCGTGTGTGTGTCGGGGGGGCGCCCACCGCTGACCGGCCTGCGCTCCCAGGCGTGCCCTTCAGTGCCATCGAGTTCGGAAACATGCAGAAGATCAACAAGCCTGAGGTGGTGTGTGAGGACCCTGAGGAGGCGCCCGAGGGCGAGTCCTGCTCTGAGCACGTGAGTGGGGGGGGGGCTGTTCCCAGGACGGGGTCTGGGGGCGTCTCAGACGCGAGCAGGAGCCGCCCTCACCCCCCCCCCCCCCCTGTCCACCAGCGCGCCGA
>NW_024082495.1:47974-58338 GCF_003009895.1 Hyaena hyaena
CATCTGTCCACCAGCGCGCCGAGTGTGAGAGGCTGCTGACGGCCCCGGCCTTCAGGGACTGCCTGAGCCTGGTGCCGCTGGAGCTGTACGTGCAGGCGTGCGTGCGGGACCGCTGCCGCTGCCCGCCCGGCGCCTCCTGCGCCTGCAGCACCCTCGCCCAGTTCTCCCGCCAGTGCTCGCACGCCGGCGGCCGGCCCGGCAACTGGAGGACCGCCGTGCTGTGCCGTAAGCGCCCAGGCGGGTGGCGGTGCGGGCACCCACGGGGCCCTCAGCGGGGGGGCCGTCCAGGGCTGGGGCAGCCGGGTGCCCTGCGCCCCGGCCCCCGCCGCCCCGGGCCCCCACACCCTGGGCCCCCCGCACCCCGGGCCCCTTCGCCCGGCCCCCTGCACCCCTGGTCCCTGAGCCCCGGCCCCCTCCACTCCGGTCCCCTGCACCCTGGCCCCCTGCACCCCGTACGTGTCCACTCAGGGACCTGCCTTTGCCCTTGTAGCCAAGAGCTGCCCCGGGAACATGGTTTACCTGGAGAGCAGCTCACCCTGCATGGACACCTGCTCACACCTGGGGATCAGCAACCTGTGTGAGGAGCACAAAATGGACGGCTGTTTCTGCCCTGAAGGTGTGTGCAGTGGGGGCCTCAGGGAGGTGGGTGGGGGCGGGAGAGTGTGTCCTGGGACCAGCGGTGGGGGCCGTGCGGGTGGCAGGGGCAGCAGTGGCGCTGGACGTGAGGGGCGGTGCTCTCCTCCCTGACACCGGGTAGAAGGGACACAAAAGCTGAAGACCCCGCCCTCCAAACACACAGAGAGGTGGCTTCAGGGAGTCTGGGTGGGGGTACTCCTGTCGTCACCCGAGGACACCTGTCCGGCTGCTGCCCTGCTCACGGAGCCTGAGGCTCCCCGGAAGGTGGTCTGGAGGCCGGGCTCCCGCGGCACGTCCCTGGCCGGGTGATGTGTGGGGACACAGGTGTCCCAAAGGACCAGAGGCGCCTGCAGGTGGGAGGCCTGGCGGGCGACCCCACCTGGGGGATTGCCCCACCTTCGCAGGCCAGCCCAGAGCTGCGGCCCCGCCCACGGGAGCCCCACCGTGGGGGACTCCAGGGCTTTCCGAGGCGGCCAAGTGTAATGTCCCGTCCCATCCCATCCAGGCACCGTGTACGATGACATCACAGGCGGCGGCTGTATTCCTGTGAGCCAGTGTCACTGCAGGCTCCATGGGCACCTGTACTCTCCCAGCCAGCAGGTCACCAATGACTGCGAGCAGTGGTGAGTCAGGGGCCCGGGGCTGGGGGCCCTGGGCTGGGGGCCGGCGAGCTGAGGGGAGTCCTGGGCTGGTGGGCTGGAGGGGGCAGCCCTGAGCCTGACCCTGTGCCCCACGGCCCACAGCGTCTGCACCGCCGGCCGCTGGGTGTGCAAAGACCTGCCGTGCCCGGGCACCTGCGCCCTGGAGGGCGGCTCCCACATCGCCACCTTCGACGGGAAGAAGTACACTTTCCACGGGGACTGCTACTACGTGCTGGTCAAGGTAGCTGGCCGGGTGGCGAGTGGGCACGGCTGGCTCCCGGCCCCGCACCAGGCTATGTGTGGGTCGCTGCTACCGCCCCTGTCCCCCGCAGGGCGACCACGACTCCTACGCCCTCCTGGGTGAGCTGACCCCCTGTGGCTCCACGGACAAGCAGACCTGCCTGAAGACGGTGGTGCTGCTGGCCGACAAGAAGAAGAACGTGGGTGCCCCCGCCCCTCCCCGGCCCACACCCCGGGGCCCCCAGGCCCCTCCCAGCCCCACCGTCCCCTCTGCCTGTCCCGCAGGTGGTGGCCTTCAAGTCGGATGGCAGAGTGCTGCTGAATGAGCTGCAGGTGAACTTGCCCCACGTGACTGGTGAGTCCTGCCCCCTCCTCCCCTCCTCCTGGTGACCGGTGAGTCCCCTCCCCACCGGTTGGGGGGGGCGCGGGAGGAAGGGCAGCCCCCCACAGCTCGAGAGCCCCTGCTGACCGGGGGTCCCCCGCACCCTGCCCCGCAGCCACCTTCTCCATCTTCCAACCGTCGTCTCACCACCTCATGGTGAACACCGCCTTTGGCCTCAGGCTGCAGGTGCAGCTGGTGCCCGTGATGCAGCTGTTCGTGACGCTGGACCAGGCCGCCCAGGGGCGCGTGCAGGGTGAGTGGGGCTCTGGGCCGGCCCCCACGAAGGCCCCGCTCAGGGCCTGCCCCCTGGCGCCATGCCCTTGCCCAACCCTGTCCTGGCCCCTCAGGCCTCTGTGGGAACTTCAACGGCCTGGAAGGGGATGACTTCAAGACGGCGGGCGGACTGGTGGAGGCCACGGGGGCCGGCTTAGCCAACACGTGGAAGGCCCAGGCGAGTTGCCATGACAAGCTGGACTGGCTGGAGGACCCCTGCTCCCTCAACATCGAGAGCGGTGAGGCTCGGCCCAGCCGGTGCGCAGACTCCCCGTGGGACGTGCTGGCTGGGAGGGGCTGGGAGGAGGCCGGGTGGCCAGCCCGCCCACCTGCTGCTTTCTGCCGCGTGGCTAGTTTAGGGTGGCTGCCTGCCAAGAGACACAGCAGAGGGGCCGGGCCTGCTCGCTAATCGCTGGGTGGTGGCCCTCGTCCGGGGGCTGGTCTGGCGACTGACACACGCCCTCCCGCCCACTCCATCACCCATGGGGTCAGAGGAGGTGAAGGGAGGGGTGGCGGTGGGGGCCCCGCCTTACGAGGGGCGTGGCTTTGCATTAGGCTGGAAGGGACTGGGCTCAGTCCACACTGGACAGAGTCGGTGCCAGCCTGGGCGGCAGGCAGCTGGGACCTCTTGGAGGGGCCCGCGCCTGCTGAGGTCTGACCCTCCTCTGCAGCCAACTATGCTGAGCACTGGTGCTCCCTGCTGAAGAAAACAGAGACCCCCTTCGCCCGGTGTCACTCAGCCGTGGACCCCTCGGAGTATTACAAGGTGAGTGGGACCTGACCCCACCTGCAAGGTGTGCCGTGTGCGTCGGGCTGAGCCTGCCCCTGCCCGCAAGCTCGCCCTGAGAGCGGCTGAAAGTGTGTGTCAGCACGTGTGTGTGCTTGCTGGATGGAAGCCTATGTGTGTGCGTGTGCGCACGTGCGTGTGGATGTGCACCTTGCAGGGTGGAGCGTGTGTGCTCGTGCGTGTGGCTGTGCACCTTGCGGGGTGGAGTGTGTGTGCACGTGCGTGTGAGCTGCTTCCCTGGCTCACCGCCTCACCCCTTGTCCCCAGAGGTGCAAGTATGACACATGTAACTGCCAGAACAGCGAGGGCTGCCTGTGCGCCGCCCTGTCCTCCTATGCCCGCGCCTGCGCCGCCAAGGGCGTCATGCTGTGGGGCTGGCGGGAGCAAGTGTGCAGTGAGTGCGGGTCCCTGCAGGGTGCCTGGTGTCCCCTGAGGCGGGAGGGGTCGCCCGCGGCCGCCGCCCCGCTGCTCTGTGCGGGCAGGGCATGGGGTGGGCGTTCCTGGGCGCAGTCTCAGGGAGATGCCCCCGTGGGCCCCGTGGCCGTGGGGGAGGCTCAGGGGCAGCCTGTGGGGCCGGGGCCGTCCCTCCGCTGCTCACGCCCCCCCCCCCCCCCCCCCCCCCCCCCCCCCCCCGCAGACAAGGACGTGGGCTCCTGCCCCACCTCACAGATCTTCCTCTACAACCTGACCACCTGCCAGCCCACCTGCCGCTCGCTGTCCGAGGCCGACTCCCACTGCCTCCAGGGCTTCGCGCCGGTAGATGGCTGTGGCTGCCCCGACCACACCTTCCTGGACGAGAAGGGCCGCTGTGTGCCCCTGGCCAAGTGCTCTTGCTATCACCGCGGCCTCTACCTGGAGGCTGGGGAAGTGGTCCTGCGGCAGGGGGAGCGATGGTAGGTGGCCCGGGGTTGGGGGGTCTGGGGGGCCTCACAGGCCCGTCCACCCCCACGGGGGCCTGTTCACCTCCTGCCTCTTGCCCTCAGCGTTTGCCGGAACGGCAGGCTTCAGTGCATTCCGATCCACCTGATCGCGCCTGGTAAGTAGCCACTGTGCCCGCCTGGCTTCCCGCCCCAAACCCATCCCTGCCTGCCGAGCCCCCCAACCCGACTTCCATTGAGCCGAGGTGTCCCCTCTGTCCCACAGGCTGTCAGGCCCCAAAGATCCACATCGATTGCAACAACCTGACAGCGCTGGCCACCCAGAGCCCTCGACCCACGAGCTGCCAGACACTGGCTGCCGGCCACGTGCGTGCAGGGGCCGCCGTGGGGGGAGGGTGCACAGGCTTCCGCACTGGCCCCAGGGCCGGGATGCTGGGGCCACACACATGGGCCTCGCCGGCCCTCCCTGTCCCTGGGGGGGGAGGTGGTGGCCGGTGTAGGGACCCTTGGCCTGCAGCCCTCACCTGGGCCCCGGCCCAGTGCTGAACCCAAGAGAGGAGACAGGGCTGGGGTCTGCAGGTGAGGAAGGGACCAAGGGGTGACTGCAGGGTCAGGAGAGGGGACGGCAGGGACGGGGCGAGCTCCGGACCCCGAAGCAGATCCCTGATGCTATTCTCCCTGCCTCCCCACCCCACCCCCCGCCCCTGCAGTACCAGACAGAGTGCATCAGCGGCTGTGTTTGCCCGGTTGGGCTGCTGGATGACGGCCGTGGTGGCTGTGTTGTGGAGGAGCAGTGCCCGTGTGTGCACAACAGGGACCTGTACCTGCCCGGGGACAAGATCAAGGTGGATTGCAACACCTGGTGAGTGTCCTGCGGACCCCAGACCAGGCACTCTGGCGGGAGTGTGCCGTGGGCAAGCCAGGGGGGCCTGTCCCCACATGCAGGGGAGCCATGTGCGTGTGGTTTGTGAGCTGCGAGGGGGCTGTCCGTACAGTGCCCAGCCCACCAGCCTCCCTCGGAGTAGGGGTGGGGGGACTTGCGCCCTGTGGCCCCTCCAGGCCCCCTTCCCACTCTCCTCAGCACCTGCCGGCGGGGCCGCTGGGTGTGCACGCAGGCTGTGTGCCACGGCTCCTGCTCCATCTATGGGAGTGGCCACTACATCACCTTCGACGGGAAATACTACGACTTTGATGGACACTGCTCCTACGTGGCGGCTCAGGTGAGGCCGGGGGCAGGGCCTGCCCTGGTCCTGTGGCCCCGCACCTCGTCCTAAGCCGCTCTCAGCCCAGCAAGGGGTCCCCAGTGAGGGGCCCGGGGAGTGAGGGGCTTGTGTGTGCCGTTAGGGGCCCCCTCTTACCAGAGGAGGGATGAGGCTGGGTGGGGGCCCGGGGCATTGGTGGCCTGGCTAGAGTGGCTCACGTCCCCTGTGGGTCCCCAGGATTACTGTGGCCAGAACTCCTCACGGGGCTCCTTCAGCATCATCACCGAGAACGTTCCCTGTGGCACCACGGGCGTCACCTGCTCCAAGGCCATCAAGATCTTCATGGGGGTGAGTGCCGCCTGAGGCCGGGCCGAGGGAGCCCGCAGGGACCTCGGGCCGGCCAGTGACAGGGCCTCTCCCCGGGCACAGAGGACGGAGCTGAAGCTGGAAGACAAGCAGCGCACGGTGATCCAGCGGGACGTGGGCCACCACGTGTCCTACACCACGAGGGAGGTGGGCCAGTACCTGGTGGTGGAGGCCAGCATCGGCATCATCGTCATCTGGGACAAGAAGACCACCCTCTTCATCAAGCTGGCGCCGTCCTACGAGGTGCGCGGCGCCCAGCTGCGGGGGGGGCCGGGCGGCCCTTCGTGGCCGCGGCCGCCTCACCGCCCCCCGCCCGCTGCCTCCGCAGGGCACGGTGTGCGGGCTGTGCGGGAACTTCGACCACCGCTCCAGCAACGACTTCACCACGAGGGACCACATGGTGGTGGACGGCGAGCTGGACTTCGGGAACAGCTGGAAGGAGGCCCCCACCTGCCCAGATGTGCGCGTCACCCCGGAGCCCTGCGCCCTGAGACCGCACCGCCTCTCCTGGGCCGAGAAGCAGTGCAGCATCATCAAGAGCCGCGTCTTCGGCGTCTGCCACAGCAAGGTGCGCGGCCGTGGGCGGGGCCGTGGGCGGGGCCGTGGGCGGGGCGTGGGCAGCACGGGGCGGGGCCTTGGGCCTGGGCAGCCTGGTGCGGAGCGGGAGGCGGGGCCTGGGCAGCCTGGTGCGGGGGCGGGAGGCGGGGCCTGGGCAGCCTGGTGCGGAGCGGGAGGCGGGGCCTGGGCAGCCTGGTGCGGGGCGGGAGGCGGGGCGTGGGCGGGGCCTTGGGCCGCATGGGCTCTGTGCTCGGGCTGGGCAGTCCCCCTGCGGCCACCATGTGCCAGCTGGGGAGTCCCCCTGCGGCCACCATGTGCCACCTGTCCCCCAGCTTCGGCCCCACCTTCTGTCCTTTACCAGAGGCCCAGCCTTCCCTGAGATCNTGGGCAGCACGGGGCGGGGCCTTGGGCCTGGGCAGCCTGGTACGGGGCGGGGCCTTGGGCCTGGGCAGCCTGGTGCGGGGGCGGGAGGCGGGGCCTGGGCAGCCTGGTGCGGAGCGGGAGGCGGGGCCTGGGCAGCCTGGTGCGGAGCGGGAGGCGGGGCCTGGGCTGCCTGGTGCGGGGCGGGAGGCGGGGCGTGGGCGGGGCCTTGGGCCGCATGGGCTCTGTGCTCGGGCTGGGGAGTCCCCCTGCGGCCACCATGTGCCACCTGTCCCCCAGCTTCGGCCCCACCTTCTGTCCTTTACCAGAGGCCCAGCCTTCCCTGAG
Source organism: Hyaena hyaena (assembly GCF_003009895.1). Taxonomy (NCBI): domain Eukaryota; kingdom Metazoa; phylum Chordata; class Mammalia; order Carnivora; family Hyaenidae; genus Hyaena; species Hyaena hyaena. The sequence continues at coordinate 54,646 of NW_024082495.1, forward strand.
ATCCCTGGCTGGGCCCCCAGACCCCATGTCTTCCAGGGGGGAGAAAGGATAGAAGCTCTGGGCAGTGGGGGGTGGAGCGGTGGGCCCTCCGGAGGCTAGTGCTGGGGGACTGAGCCCTGCCCTGGGGGTCCCGAGCTCCCCAGCTGCGGGGGCAGGCCCGGCCCCATGCGGGCAGTGCGAGCCCAGGGTACAGAGGGTCTTCTCCGCCAGGTGGACCCCAAGCCCTTCTACGAGGCCTGCGTCCATGACTCGTGCTCCTGCGACACGGGCGGGGACTGTGAGTGCTTTTGCTCTGCCGTGGCCTCCTACGCTCAGGCGTGCACGAAGGAGGGGGCCTGCGTCTTCTGGAGGACGCCAGACCTGTGCCGTGAGTGCCCACCTGTCCCGGGATGGGGGCCACACCGTGGGGGGGCGAACCTCCTTACCCATCCAAGGGATGGGGTGTATGCAGTCTCATTTCGGCCTCCCGAGGGCCGTTGCTGGAAGCCAGGGTGGTGCGCGGGCTGGCGGGAAGGAGCTGGGCTCGCCCGGCCGGGTCTGACCCCGCATCGCCCGCAGCCATATTCTGTGACTACTACAACCCCCCGGACGAGTGTGAGTGGCACTACGAGCCGTGTGGGAACCGCAGCTTTGAGACCTGCAGGACGGTCAATGGCTTCCACTCCAACATCTCCGTGTCCTACCTGGAGGGTGAGTGCGCCCCGGGGGCTGAGGGAGGTGTCCCCTGAAGACAGTGTTGCCTGGGAGGGCCCCCCCCCCCCCCGAGGTCCAGGGCGGACCAGGCCCACCTTGCTGCAAAGCTTGTTCATTGAGCGAAGACCCCGCCCGCAAAGGAGAGGAGGAAGGTAGTGGGACAGAGAGGGTCTCTCACACAAGGGGTCTGGGGAATCTCCTCAGGGCCTTGCAGTTGAGAACTAGGGACGCAAAAGGGTGAGCCACCTGCGGATCTGGGGACAGAGCGCCCTCCCCCACCTCCCCAGGAGGCTGGGCATCCCTTTGGCCATACGGCAGTGTGTAGCGCCCAGCCAGGGGACATTTGGGACCCTGCATGTTGTTGGTTCCCTGGCCTTCCCAGAGGGACATCCTGGAGAGAGGGACCTCGTGGTGGGCACGACGGGGGGGTCTGGAGGAGGTGGGACCCTCCGTGGTGGTCCCAGCCCTGTGCCCTGTGCCTGCCAGGCTGCTATCCCCGGTGCCCTAAGGACAGGCCCATCTATGACGAGGACCGGAAGAAGTGCGTCACGGCTGACCAGTGTGGCTGCTATGTCGAAGACACCCATTACACGCCCGGAGAGTCTGTGCCCTCCAAGGAAGACTGCCAGTCCTGGTACCTGAGCTTGCCCTGCAGGGAGCCTGGGGAGGTCGGGCAGGCACGCCATGCATTCGTGTGCACAAGTGTGGATGCACGGCTGTGGGCACGCACACCCATAGGCACAAACGCGGGGGCAGAACGTGGGGACAGTCAAGCCCGCCTCTTCTCCCCCTCCTGCTCTGTCTGGCCTTTGCCAACCTCAGCTCGTCCTCGGCCCAAGTTAGACCCCAGTGGAAGGGCTCCTGGGGGCTGCACCTGGGGCGCGGCAGGGGGCCCCTGGAGGGGTCTGCAGCTCTGTGTTTGCCTTGCAGCGTGTGTACCAACTCCTCGAAAGTTGTCTGCCAGCCCGAGGAAGGTGAGCTGCCCTCTGCCCCGGGGTGGCTGACCAAAGCCCCCCGCCCAGGAGAGCCCCCAGGCTGCCTGTCCCTGGACGGCGGGGGTGGGGCTCAGTATCACCCTCCCCTGTGCCTGTGGTCCCCAGGGGCCCTTTCTGGCTCAGAGCTGGCTCTGACTTGCACCAGCCTCCCCAGGCTTGTGATAAAGGGCCGAGGTCACCCTTTCTGCGATCCAGCTCTATGCTCCAACCGGGACCCCTTTGACCTCTAGAGATGGGGTCCCAGTGAGGGATTGGTCTGCCGCGAGTTGGGGCTGGGGGACACCTTATCTTTCCTTTATTGGGACAGGCTGGGGGGTGGCATGGGAGGCTCTGTCTTGTTCTGGCCATGTTGACCTTGGCCTCCTTCCTGTCCCCCAGGGAAGATTCTCAACTATACCCAGGAAGGCTCTTTCTGCTACTGGGAGATCTGTGGTCCCAACGGGACGGTGGAGAAACACTTCAACATCTGCCAGTCTAGCCCGCCGCCCTCCACCACCCCCGTCACCACCCGCACCACCAGCACCACCAGCACCATCCCCACCCCCACCCCCAGCACAGGTGAGGCCCAGGCCCAGCAGACATGGGGGGAGGGAGCTGCGAAGGTCACAGGTGTCCCCGCTCAGGGGATGTCACTGGGGCCTCTGGTCTGCTGAGCTGCGATGCGGCATCAGGAACACATACCTGAGCCCAGATTACAGTGAAGGTGACCTGGGGACATTTCCCAAACCAGCAAGAAATTAAATACACCTGAGGCTTAGAGAAAGCAGAGAAATGTCCTTAAATCCCCCCATGGTTGTTCTCTGAAGTGGCAGCTGTCACTAGATGAGCCAACAGGTGTGACAGCCACCGGAAAAAGGGACTTGTAAACATATAAAAGGGTTTTAAAAGTGTTGAACTCTCTAGTGATGGCCTCCTTTCCTTCCTGGCTCTTGTGCAGCAACGACCCCTTCCTCAACCACTCCAACCACTCCCGGTAAGTCTGTGGATGGTGCCCCCGAGGCAGCTGGGAGTGGGAGGAAGGGCGCCCGGACCCACTCCTAGAACTTCCCAGGAGACTCGGATGTGGGGCCAGCAGCCTGTACTGCTCCCTTCACCAGACAGAGTGCTTTGGGTGGCTTGACTCCCAGGGACTCGGGGGTCCCCGGCTTGTGCACGGGGGAAGGACTGGCTCTGGGTGACACTATTGTTCAAGAGCCTACACCAAGCCCCTTCCCATAAGCCTCCTCACCAGAATGGGTGACCCAGTCCATGTTAATATTTTGGGGGTGGGCATCAGGATTTGGAAACAGCTGAGGAAGGGGCACAGGGCTGGAGCTCTGGGGTTGGGCTGTCACCCAGGTGTGGCATGAGGGGTTCTTCCTTCCCTGGGGCGCAGTGTTGAGCTGCACAGAGCCCCACGCCCTCTGAGCCGACAGCACCCTGGCTCTTTGGCCGTGGTAGGAGGGCGGTCACGCCCTTGTGACTGTGTGAGTCCCAGTGAGCCCCCTGGAAGCTGCGTCCAGGGGTTATGGTGTGGTGACTGACCCAGTCCTGGGTCTTGCTTCCCCAGAGCTGTGCTGCTTCTGGTCCGACTGGATCAATGAGAACTACCCCAGCATAGACAGCGCCAGTGGAGATAGGGAGAAGTTCGACAGTGTCTGCGAGGCCCCTGAGGACATCCAGTGCCGGCTGGCCAAGGAGCCCCACCTCGACTGGGAAGAGGCAGGCCAGAAGGTGCAGTGTGATGTCTCCTTGGGGTTCATTTGCAAAAATGAAGACCAGTTTGGAAATGGACCATTCTCGGTCTGTTATGACTATGAAATACGTGTCAATTGCTGCATCCCAATGGAATTCTGTCCCAAGTCTACAACCTCTGCCCCCACGACCACCCCCTCAACCACCACCAGCACGGAGACCCCGACTCCAAGCCCCACCTTCACTACCACCACCACCACCACCACCACCAGCACGGAGACACCGACTCCAACTTCCACCACCACCACCAGCACGGTGCCACCGACCCCCG
>NW_024082495.1:63497-79546 GCF_003009895.1 Hyaena hyaena
CTCCAACCACCACCACCAGCAGCACGGTGCCACCGATCCCCGTCTCCACCACCACCAGCACAGAGACACCGACTCCAACCACCACCACCACCAGCACGGTGCCACCAAGCCCCATCACCACCACCACCAGCACGGTGCCACCGAGCCCCGTCTCCACCACCACTAGCACGGAGACACCGACTCCAACTTCCACCACCACCACCAGCACGGTGCCACCGAGCCCCGTCTCCACCACCACCACCAGCACGGTGCCACCGACTCCAACCTCCACCACCACCAGCACGGTGCCACCGAGCCCCGCTTCCACCACCACCACAACTGCATCAACAACTTCCACAGGAACGCCCACACCACCAGGACGCCCCTCGACCACGCCACACATACCACAGACCACCAGTGCCACAACCTCAAGTGTGCCCACCTCCACAGTGACCCCAATCTCTTCCCCCAGCATCTTTCAAAGTACAATCTCTGTCACCTCCTCCACCCAGATATACTGCTGTGTGTTGAATGACACATACTTCGCTCCAGGTACCCAGGCTTTTCACTTCTGACTATTGGGCAGCAGAGGCAGGTGGGCTCTGGTCGGCTTTCACCAGCGGGGAGGGGTCGGGCTGAAGTTCCAAACAGGAACTGGCTCGGGAAGCTGTCCCTGCGGTCAGCCCCACTTTGCTGTAGCCACGAGTCAGGGAAGGGGGCGCCTCGTGGGGACCTGCCTGTATGCTCGGGAGGCCTGTGTGGCTGTCGTGAGACTGGTTTCTGTCCCCTGGCAGGTGAGATGGTGTATAACGGCACGCATGGGGACACCTGCTATTACGCAAACTGCTCGCTGACCTGCACCATTGAGATCTTCAACTGGTCGTGCCCGTCCACGCCATCCCCAACGCCCACCCCCTCCACGCCGACGCCGACCTCAACATCCAAACCACCCACGCCCACAACATCCAGCACACTGGCCACCAGCAAGCCCCCCGGGTGCCCCAACTTTCATCCTCCCAGACAGGTCAGTGGGGCCGCGGCTGCTTCTGGTCCCCTTGGCACTGAGCACACGCGCCCACCTTGGAGGACGGGGCGTCTGCTGGTCACCCGCCATGCCCCTGTCCTCCTAGCAGTCTTGCGAGTGCGGGTCTGTGGGCGCCTCCCTGCTCGGCCACGCCTCCCTGCCACAGCGAGGGGGCTTGGCTAGTGCTGAGGCTCCCGCAGCTGCCTCCGGCCCCGGGCGCCCTGGTCCCCAGGCTCAGGGGAGGGCTTGGGCCCATGCCGCTGCAGGCTGGGGGTCTAGGCCGGTCCCCGCTCACCCTGTGCCCTCCCCGCTTCAGGAGAATGAGACGTGGTGGCTGTGCAACTGCACCATGGCCATCTGCAAGTACGACAACACGGTGGAGCTAGTGGAGATGAAGTGCGAGCCCCCGCCCAAACCCACCTGCTCCAACGGCCTCCAGCCCGTGCAAGTCCCGGACCCTGATGGCTGCTGCTGGCACTGGGAGTGTGACTGTAAGACCCCCAACGCCGCAGGACCCTCCCCAGTTTCCCCCCTCTGCGGGTGTGGGGCGGCAGGCCCGCAGGCTCTGCTCACGCCTCCTGCCTCTTCCCCATCTCGGGCAGGGGGTCTGGGCAGGGGAGGGGTGTGCCCCGGAGTCACCTCCATGAGCGCGGTTGCTCCCCCTGGGTGGGAGGCGCAGAGCTGAACTTCGAACCCAGAGCCAGGCTCTGCCCCGCAGAACGGGCTTGGACGCCCCTCGTGCTCCAGGACGTGGGTTTTGGGGCCCCCCGGACTCCTGATTGCTCTTCCTACTGTTCCCGGGCTCCCGGTGGCCGCTGTCCCCGCCCCTCCGGCCTGGGGCTTGGTTGGCTCACACCCGGGGCTCCGTCCACAGGCTACTGCACAGGCTGGGGGGACCCGCACTACGTCACCTTCGACGGGCTTTACTACAGCTACCAGGGCAACTGCACATACGTGCTGGTGGAGGAGATCGTGCCCTCGGGGCACGGCTTCGGGGTCTACATCGACAACTACCACTGTGACGCCAACGACCGGGTGTCCTGCCCCCGCACACTCATCGTGCGCTATGAGGCTCGGGAGGTGCTGATCAAGATGATGCGGATGCTACCCATTAATGTGCAGGTGCGCTGGAGAGGTCAGGGACACCCACACGGGGTGCGGGGGGTGCCAGGGCCGTCGCTCCACAGGGCGGGGCTGCCCTCGCAAGCCCTCAGGGACTGTGACCCCCCGCGCGCCCTGGTTGCAGTCTGCTGTGGCAGAAGCCCCCGTGCAGGGGCCTGTGCACACACGCGAATGGAGCTGCTGGATCCTGTGGCCCAGGGGGCCTCACCCTCAGCTCGGGGGGGCTCTCGGGACCGCGTCCTCACGATCTCACCCCCGGGACCCGCAGGGACCGGTCTGGCCCAAGGCAGTGGAAGGGAAGTGGGAAAGGGACCCGGGAAGGGGCAGCGGGTCGGGGGGCGGGGGACAGGCAGAGGTCCCCACACTGGACGCACAGGCCTGAGAACGGGTGGGGCTGGGGTGACTCCAGGCGCTCTCGAGGTGCAGCTCGCCCCAGCTCGCCCCTGCGAGGGGTCGGGGCAGCCAGGGCAGGGCCGCAGGGGAGGGCCCTGCACGCCTGCCCCGGGGGCGCTCCTGACCGCAGCTGTGCTGGCCGCAGGTGCAGGTCAACGGGAAGGCCGTGGCGCTGCCCTACGACAAGGAGGGGCTGCGGGTGGCCCCGTCGGGCATCAACTACGTGGTGGAGCTCCCCAAGCTGGGCGCCGTCGTCTCCTACAACGGCCTCTCCTTCTCCATCAGGCTGCCGTACCGCCTGTTTGGCAACAACACCAAGGGCCAGTGTGGTGAGCCCCTCAGCCCCCAGGGCTCCCTGCGGCTGCTGGGCCCATCCCGGGGGGCGGGGGGTGGGGGGCGTGGCTGGGGTTGGCCTGCGGTAAACACCAGCCGGCAGCGTGCTGGCTCCCTGGCTCCTCCGCTCCGGGCTCCGTGACCGCCAGGCCGGGATCGGCCCCCGTGGGAACGAGCCGGCAGGAGTCTTGTCTAGTTTGTGCCCTGGACCCCGGCCTGATGGTCGCCGGGGTGGCGGGGCCGGCCCAGGGGCCGTGTGCTGCTCGGCGTGGGTGGTCTGGGCCGGTTCAGCGTGGGCCTCCTCACCGACGCAGGCACATGTACCAACACCACCGCCGACGACTGCATGCTGCCCAGCGGGGAGGTCATTTCCAACTGCGAGGTCTCAGCCGACCAGTGGTTGGTGAACGACCCCTCCAAGCCGCACTGTCCCCACACCGCCGTCCCCACCAAGGCCCCGGCCAGCACACCGTCAGTGGGCCGCCCCACACACAAGGACTGTGCTTCTCCTCTCTGCGAGCTCATCAAAGACAGGTACCCCCGGCCTGGCCACTGCCCGTCACCCGTGAGGGGCAGGGGCTCAGGGAGCGGCCTCCCTCCGTGCCTCACCCTCACTCTGCAAAGAGGCCGGACGCTGAGCATGTCTGGGGTGTCAGAGCGAGGTCAGGGCGCCACGAGCAGGTGCTGGGTCTCGGAGGGCCCGGGGCTGGGGCTCCTGTTGTCACACGTCCCTGTGCCCTGGCGAGGTCGGCCATGCTGGGGGCCTTAGGGAGGACAGCTGAGCTGGGACCGAGCTGGCATTCAAGGCTGATGTCAGGCAGGCAGACCTGGGCCGAGACAGGGAGGAGATGACATCCATGGGGAGCCAGTGCCTGGTTCCCAGAGGTGTGCGGGCTGAGGCCGCTGGAGGGGGTCCCGGCAGCCAGCAGCCTCCACCTCCGGGTGCCCTCGGGCCGCAGAGCCGGCCACCCCTTCCCCAAGGCGGCCCTTTGCTCTCCGGCCTCCTCGGACGGCCCACAGGCACCTGTTCAGTGGGATGCAGGCTGAGCCGGGCCCCAGGAGGGCGGCCGGGTGGAGGTGCTGGGCTGGTGGGGAGCATGGGGGAGGTGGGGAGGGCCGGCCGGAGCCTGACCCCCGCGTCCTCCCTCACAGCCTGTTTGCCCCGTGCCACAAGGTGGTACCCCCCCAGCACTACTACGACGCCTGCATGTTCGACAGCTGCTTCGTACCCGGCTCGGGGCTGGAGTGTGCCAGCCTGCAGATCTATGCAACCATCTGTGCCCAGGAGGGGTTCTGTATCGACTGGCGGAACCGCACCAATGGGGTCTGCTGTGCGTGCCTGCCTGCCCCTGCCCCCGACCTGTGGTCCCGTGGGCCGGATGGGGTCTCTGGGCTCTGCTGGGGGAGGGAGGGCCTGGCTACAGGGAGAGCTGGGCTGGGCTGTGGGGTGGGAAGAAGGGCAGGCTTGGGGGGCTGGGGGCCTGGGCTCTCAGGACGGCTGGGGCGGGGTGGGGGGAGCTGGGCAGCACCGAGCAGCTGCTCAGCGGGGGCTGGGCAGGAATGTCACTCGCCAGGCTCCTCCTTCGCTCCGGCTCCTCTGATCGTTGTTCCTTCCTGCAGCGGTGACGTGCCCGCCTCACAGGGAGTATCGGGCCTGTGGCCCTTCAGAGGAGCCCACCTGCAAGTCTAGGTTGGTTGCCGGAATACGCGCAGGGGTGGCGGGCCTTGGGGTCCAGCGTACCTGCTCTCCAGCCTGAGCACAGGCCCATCTCACCATGCCTTCTCACCCCCAGACCCCCAGAGAAGAACATCACCCTGGTGGAAGGCTGCTTCTGTCCTGAGGGCACCATGAACTACGCCCCAGGATTCGATGTCTGCATGGACTTTTGTGGTATGCTGCCCGCCCACACTGCCTCCGCGAAGCCCGCCCCAGCCCCACGGCACTGGGACTCCGCTGACATGATTTGTTTCCTCTCCCTCCCTAGGCTGTGTGGGACCTGACAACGTGCCGAGAAAGGTGGGCCCTTCTTCTTGGTGCCGGGGAGGGATTCACCCACAAGCCTGGAATTTGGGGGGCCAGGGTGGGTTGCACAGAAGCAGCTGGGAGTCTCCTAAACCCTGAGTCATGTCATTTACATCCCAGAAGGCTGAGCCAGCAGGGGTCTCTCTGCACCCACGCGCATTCACTTACCCACCCATCCATCTCCCTCCCTCCTTCCACCCGCCCATGCATCCATCCACCCACTCGCTGGCCCATGTGTCCATCTGCACCTTCATGCCACCCACCCTTGGGCCATCTGAAGCTCTGTCTAAACCTGAGATGACATCCTGGCCGGCAATGTTGTCCTGTCTCCTACATGTGGTTGATACCTTAGCTCTAGTCTGGGAGCCCCATACACATGTGTGGTGCGATTGCCGTGTGCCAGATCTGCCGAGGCACTGAGTGAGCCAGCCCCGTGTGCTGGGAGGTGGGGGGGGTGGGCACAGGTTTCCGGGGACCTTCCGGCCGACTGTGGATGTGCCGCGGCGTGGCCCTGGCAGGGGGTCTCCAGCGCCAGCCTGCCTCACGCATGTGGCACCGTGATTCCCCTGCCCACGTACTTCCTGTATGCAGTTTGGGGAGCACTTTGAGTTCGACTGCAAGAACTGTGTCTGCCTGGAGGGCGGGAGCAGCATTGTCTGCAAGCCCAAGATTTGCAGCCAGGAGCCGCTCTCGTGCACGGAGGATGGCACCTATCCCGTCACGGAGGTCAACCCCACAGACACCTGCTGCAACATCACATCCTGCAGTAAGGCCCCCCGGGGAGGGGGCGGGGCTGGGGACAGGGGCCCAGGAGTCACCCGGCAGCCCCCGAAGGTGTTTTCACCTCCTTGCTGAGCTGGGGGCCTTCAGGGCGCGTCCGCCTGAGCATGGGTGTTGGAGCAGGCGGGTGCCCGCAGGCCCTTCCCTTCCCTGCGTCTCCCCCCACCAGAGTGCAATACCAGCCTGTGCCAGGTGAAGCCGCCCAAGTGCTCACTGGGATTTGAAGTGAAGAGCGAGATCAGACCCGGGAAGTGCTGTCCCACCTACACCTGCGGTTAGTGGGGCCTGGAGGCGGGGCTGAGAACCCCCCATGGGGTCACCCCACAGGGCGGCCACACTCACCCTGGGCCCAGGTGTCCACGCCGTCCAGCCTGACCCACGTCCCATTCTCTTCCTCCCAGTGCCCAAGGGCGTGTGCGTTCACAAGAATGCCGAGTACCAGGTGAGCCCGGGCAGGGTGCCGGGGAGGGTGCCCGCTCCAGAGCCTCCGCGGTGGGCGGCAGCCCCACCTCACCTGCCCCTCTCTGTGCCCTCAGCCGGGGTCGCCAGTTTACTCCTCCAAGTGCCAAGACTGTGTGTGCACCGAGAACATGAACAACAGCACGCAGCTCAACGTCATCTCCTGCAGCCACGTGCTCTGTAACAACTCCTGCAGCCCTGTAAGCCCCGCCCCCGCCCCGGCCCCGCCCCCCGCGTCCGCCCCGCCCCCACCTCCCCAGAGCACAGGCCCCCCGCGTCCGCCCCGCCCCCACCTGCCCAGAGCGCGCACCACCCCGCTTCTCCTGCCCCCACCTCCCGCACCAACCCGCGTGTGCACCTCAGGGCTTTGAGCTGGCCGAGGCCCCGGGCGAGTGCTGTAAGAAGTGCGAGCAGACCCACTGCATCATCAACAGGCCCCACAGGGAACCCATCATCCTAAAGGTGAGTGAGGGGCCTGTTCACATACCGCCACCTCCCGCTGCCCCCAGCTGGGTCTCCCCAGGGCCGGGCATGGCTGCACCGGTGTCCTGGGGTGGCCATGACCACAGACTAGGGCTGGAGACACCAGCAGTGACTGGTTCCGTCTGGAGCCGAGTCGAGATCCGGGTGTCGCAGGGCTGAGCTCCCTTCGAAGGGTCTGGGAGACAGGCCTTCCTGCTTCTTCAGCTGCTGGGGCTCAGGGCGGCCCTGGGCTTGTGGCTGCGGCCCCCAGTCTCTGGCTCACCTTCCTGTGGCCCCTCTTCTAAGTACATGTATCACCGGATTTGGCACCACCGTGTAATCCAGGCTGGTCTCATCCCGAGATCTGCAAGTGTCGGGGGGTCAGGGCGTGGACGTGTCTGTGGCCTGCAGGCTGGTGGCTCTGGGGCTGCAGGCTGGACCTCCCGTGCACGTGGCCGGGTGGCTGTCTTCCTGGGTGGGTCTCACCAGACTGTCCTGTGCCCTGCAGCCCGGGGACATAAAGCATGACCCCAAGAATAACTGCACCTTCTTCAGCTGCATGAAACTTCAAAACCAGCTCATTTCTTCTGTCTCCAACATCACCTGCCCCGACTTTGACCCCAGCATCTGCATCCCGGTAAGCGGGTCCCCAGTTCTGGGCCAGGGGTCTCTGGCTTGAGCCCTTCCTTCGGGACCTGCCCCTTCCCACCCCGTGGCAGGAGGGGGTTGCTCATCGCTGGGGGATGGGCCGGGAGTCCCAGACACTTCTCCTTCCCTCCAGGGCACCATCACTGTCATGCCCAATGGCTGCTGCAAGAAATGTGAGTACCGGCTGGCGGCTGGCGGCTCCTGGTGCAGCCTCGGGGGGGGGACAGGGGACAGGAAGGGAGAGGAAGCCGGGAGGGAGAGCCTGCAGGACCCCGGGGTGTGGAGACCCCCCCCCAGAGCCTCCACCGCCCTCTCGACAGGCACCCCTCGCAACGACACCACGACCTTCTGCGCCACCATCCCTGTCACCCGGGAGATTTCCTTCGACGGCTGCACCAACAGAGTCACAATGAACTACTGCTCTGGGTCCTGTGGGACCTTTGCCCTGTGAGTCCCAGGCCCGGGTGGGGGGGCAGGGGGGCTCCTCGCCCTGGGGGGGCGGCTCCTCACTCCCGGCTGCCCGCAGGTACTCAGCGGAGGCCCAGGCCCTGGACCACAAGTGCTCCTGCTGTAAGGAGGATCGCACCAGCCAGCGGGAGGTGGTGCTGCACTGTCCCCACGGCGGCTCGCGGAGGCACACCTACACCCACATCGAGAGCTGCTTGTGCCAGGACACGGCCTGCGAGCTCCCACTTTCGCGCCGCCCCGGCCGCGCCCGGCGCTCCAGCCCCAGGGGCCTGCGTCCAGGGGGGGCCTGAGGGGGGGGCGCGCCCCGGCTCGCCCCCACCGTCCTCCACCCACCCCCCTCGCCCCCTGCTGACCCCCTGGGCTTCCTCACCTTCTAAGCTGGCTTCCTCTCTGCAGATATTTATTTTCTGAGTCTTTGTTTAGTTCTTTGCTTTTTCCACAATAAACTTGGGCAGACGCTGCGCTTGTGTGTTTGGTCGGTGTGAGTGTCCAGATGGCTGTCGTGCGTGTGTCCAGAAAGTCTGTCCCTCCCCGTCCTGCCCTCAGGATGACCAAAGCTCTTTCTGGGCCATCATAGTCCAGGACGACTTCCACCCCCGACGTCTTGAAACAGGGTTCTCAGGGGGCCCAACAGCCCAGGGCATGTGGGTGCACTGGGTGTGTGCACGTGTCTGCGGACGGGACTTGGGTGTGAGTGTGTCACGTGCACACGTATGTGCGCATGTGCATTTGGAATGTGCTTCACCCTCGGTGTCTGCGCCGGCAAAGCTGACGGTCCTGGGCCAGGGGCCACGCACCAGCTCTTGGGCAGAAGGTGCCCTTCAAGGTCTCTCCCAGCCACTGTGATGCGCCAGACTCTCAGATCCACTTGAGGAAGTTCTGGATGGTTCTGTGGACCCAGGCGGGCAGCCGGTGTCGTGTGTGTGCGTGCATGTGCGCGCCTCCACGTGTCCTTGTCTGCGTGTGTTTGGGGAGCTGTTTTGCGAGCTGAGCCGCCAAAATGGGAATTTTAGGGAAGGGTCTCCTCCGGTCCTTTAATGACCGAGAGTGGGGGGCTGGCGGTCTCCCTCCGGGTGGCTGTGGAGACTGCTGGGCCCGAGCCAGAGCTCCAAGGTTGGGTGAGGAGCGAGGGTCTGTTCTCCCGAGCCAGCTGACCCCCAGCCTGACCAGGTGGCGAGGGATGGGAGCCCTGGGTCCTAGGGCAGAGGACCCCCGAGCGGAGCCATTTGACCTGTGAGCATCCCTCCCAGAAACCTAAGGGCCTGTGCCGATGTCTCCCGGGGCCCACATCTCGTCCTCCCCTGGGATTCTCTGCCACATTTCACACCTGACTGAATGGAGAGTCTCAGGGAGGGTGAATACGTGCATGAGGCTCTGCAGTGCCGAGGGCAGTGAGGGCTTGCACCGGGGGGGACCCAGATCCCCAATTTCTCTGCATTCATTGCCCCCCGAGGAGCTGGGCTGAGGACTCAGCCCTCCCCCACAAGCCCCCACCTGACACTGGGGAGGGCTCTGATGGCCCATCAGGGTGGGTCAGCACATCAGCAGCACCTGGGACCTGGGACCTAGGGGTCTGTCCAACGCCCCCTTGGCCCGGGAGGACCCAGAAGCCCCTACACGGCCCCTTCTGGTGACCTCAGGGGCCCACAGTGTCCCTGGCCAAGACCTGTGGACGTCCTAGGTGGTCAGTTGGACTGGGCTGGCCTTGGAGCCACCAGTGGCCTCCTAGGGCTGAAGGTTTGCCAGGAGGACAGGGTCTCCCCGTCTCTGCCTCGCGGGCAAGCAGGGTCCTGGGCGCTTCAGGACCAGCCCTCTGTAAGGTGGTCAGTGCGCCTACCCGGTGGCTCTCGCCTGTTCCAGGGCCCCCCGCAGGGCCACGGGGGCCTTGGACTCCAGAAATTTTCTAGCATGCGGGGTGTTTCGTTGACGCGGTGCGGAGCCCCTGCCCACGCTGCTCCCCGGGCTGTGCCCGTGCGGCCGGCGGCCCCAGCACAGGCCGGGTCAGCTGTGGGGCAAGAACGGGGCAGCGCTCGTGGCCCCGGAAGCCAGGAAGAGGTGTCAGCTTCGGGCCGGCGTCCACATCCACCTCTGGGCTCCGCGGCTGCGGGATGGGGACTCGGGGTGGCCAGCGGCGTGCGAGGGGGAGACGGGGCCCTGTCGCTTTCCGCGGCGGCACCCCCACACCCCCAAGTTAAGCAGGACAAGAAGGGTCTTCTCTCTGACACGTGGTGGTTTCCATGAAGATTTGTTTGGAAAGAAGTTTTTGGCTTAAAAATAATTTGATGACCATGGCAGATGGCTGCTAAGCCTGCTGCCCACCCCCACTCGAGGAAGCAGGGGCCCCCCCAGACCCCCCAACTGTCTGGGGAATGGGGCACAGCCCACACGCCCCTGCACCAGCCCCGCCCAACCTGGAGGCCTTTGGGGTTCACCTCCCTTCTTACCAGCCCCTTGTTCCGCTCCCACTATTTAGATGAGGGCTCTGAGGGGTTTGCTCTGAGGCCTACACCCCTGCCCCTCTGCCCAGGGGACCAGTGCCTTGACTGTGCCCCTCCCCACCTCTCCCTTCCCTTCCACACTCTTCCCAGCCCCCAGTCTACACCGAAGTGCTCTGGTGTGAGGATGGCCCACCCGGCCGGAGCCTGCCCCATAGGTGCTTCTCACCTGCCCAGGCCCGGGTTCTTTTTGGGGAGAAGCTCCTGTGGAGACCCCAGGGTGGGCGCCCCATGGCCGTGCGGGGGGAGCCAGAACAAGGCAGATTCCAGCCTCCCATCTGGGCGTCCCCACCTTGTCTGTCCTCCTCCGGGCTGAGCACCACCTTCGATGACCTGCCCTCTGACCCCAGGCAGGGCCGCCCCCCACTTTGTCTCTGCAGCTGCACCCCCCCTGCAGCCCCCCCAGCCTGCGAGCACAGCCGACGACAGGGACTGGGCCTCAGATGTTCTCCATCGCGCATTCCCGGACACAACTTGGCCCCGTTCTCGGGGAGGGCTCCCCAGGACAGGCCCCACCCTTCCCCCAACAGACCTCACCCCGCTGGCCCAGCCGGGGCGGTCCAGGGGGTCCCCTGTGTCCCATTTGCTGCACAGGCCACATGCATGACCAAGGCCAGACAAGCCAGGCCGGGACACTGGCCGGAACAAGGAGGTCTTGAGGGCACCACGCCCCCCGACGACCCCGGGTGCCAGGACAGGTGGCTGATACCAGGGCGATGCCAGGTTGCAGGAGAACAGCCCAAGGAGAGGGCGCCGCGTCGCCGCGGAGCCAGGCACCCGAGGGCACGTCGGTGCGGCCGACTCCGGGGTGGAAATGAGCAGCTGCGAGGGCCCTGTGCCTTCTCTGCTGCGACACCCCTTTCCGCGCAGCCCGTCCCCTTCGCTCCGGCCGCTGCCGCCCCCACGCACTCTGCCCCAGGGAGAGTCCCACCTCCACCCTGTGCTCTGCTTCTCCACGGAGGGGCCTGGTCCAGCTCAGCGCCGCCAGCGACCGGAAGACTGTTTAATTACAAGGCGGAAGCCACAAACTAACCCACAAGCAGTCCGGGCCGAGCCTTCGAGCTTACAATTCGCAGAATTAGGCACGGCCTCGCATGAGCTGAGCCCCTGTGCTTATTTTTCAATTGGTTCCAGCACTCAGATGGGGGTGCTGTTTACGAAGCCAGAGCACTTTGGTCATTCGGGGCTCATGTTCTCACCCAGGACCCGGGGGCTCGAGATGGCGGAGGGCCCTGCCACGGTGTGCAGTCCCCGGACGGACGGCCACCGGGTGGCTCTTCGCCGCGGCAGGGGCTGGGAGGTGCAATGCCCCTAGGGGAGCGGAAGGGGGAGCCAGCCACCTCCAGGAGCCGCCGTGATTTCCACAGCCACAGATTTGAGGAGAAAAACCTTGTGATCTTCTTAGGCCATGCAGAAACAGCATCCGACAAAAGTAAGCAGCTTGTCTTGCCCGGTTTAAAAACCACAGACCAAGACCATAAGACAACATTCTTAACCTGTCAGGGGGAATCTGTCAAAAAGCGGCAACGGGCATCGGGTTTGGTGCTGGGACCTTCACATCATCCCCATGAGAGTCAAGGAGTCAAGGAGGCGTCCGCCGCTCCTGCCCCCAGTCTGGGGGGTCCTGCAGGCTCCGGCCAAAATGATACAACAAGAAAAAAGAAATAATAAATACCAGGGTTAGAAAGAGATTAAACTGTCCTGATTTAAAGATATCTTCACTCTTGGCTCTATTTTTGGGTTGGAGAGCTCAGGGACATTGAGCAACATTGTTGGATACAAAGTTAATGACAAAAAAAAAGCAAAACCAAGTAATAGAAGATTATCTCATGAATGGCAGCCAGAGACCCTGTGTAGATTCCTAAGAGAATCAGACACCAAATCCTGGCCGTTCTGAGAAAATTACTCTGCGTTACGGGAGGGCACGCAGGAACGGGAAGACTTGGTTTTGCAGAATGAGGTCAACTCTCGGCAAGTGGCTGTGTAAATCCAGTGAAACTCCCTTCCTGATCTGTACAGAGTTTCCCATGGGAGGTGGTTTCATCCGTCTGCACGTGGACCGGGGGTGGGGCAGGCAGATGGACAGATGGACCCGCGGGGTGATGCCAGGGCCGTGGTCGGTGCCCTGTGTGCAGAAGCTGAGATTAGTGCTCCACGCCCAAACTAAAATGAGTGACCAAGTGGGTTAAATAATTAGAGGTGAGCAACAGAACTTTCAAACTTTCAGGAGAAAAATAAAGGCGTATTTATGATCTCAGGGTAGAGAAGGACCCAATCAAGTTTAAAGTCACAAGCCATTATCCAAGTCAAAGTGGATACATTTGACTGTGATACACTTTAAATTACGTTTGAAAAAAGACAATGTAACAAAGTAAAAATACAGGCCCTGATCCCCTGTGACCCGGGTCCTTGTAAGAAGAGGGGATCAGGACACAGACACGCAAGGAGGGACGGCCCCGTGAGGACACGGGGAGCACGGCCATCCACACGCAGGAGAGAGGCCTGGGGGGGCCCGGTCCTGCCCCCGCCCGGACCTCGGGCTCCAGCCTCCAGGACGGGGGATGGTGACCATGTGTGGTGTGAGCCCCGTCTGTGGGACTGTGTCACAGCCGCCCTAGGACACTCATAGGCTGATGCCCCAGGACGACGTGGGGAGGGAAGGCTGGGTACGCAGCGTGGGAAGCTTAGAGAGCGCTGTGGGGTTTCGGGGACTGTCGCTTACATTTCCAACGAGAACCCACCTCCTGAAAAGCCGGAAGGGATGAGGGGGAGTAAGCACCAGCTTAGCGCCCTGGGCCTAGGGCAAAACTGCTTAATCTGTGTGGCAATCACAGGTGGCAAGTCGGGTGAATGGCCTGTGACCTCAGGGCTGGCACATCCCCCCTGCGCTGCCCCCCAGAGACGCCGGCCCCGGCTGGGCCGAAACACCCGCCCTGTCGTGGCCTGAAATGCTTCCTGAGCGCAATTCCTGCCCCTCCCGGGCCCACCGAGGCAGGTCCCCTCCCCCTGCACTGTCAGTGGATAACACGGGCATTTTCACCTCCAATCTTCTCAAGCCCCAGTTGGCTTATTTCGTGAGGCCCCCGGTTGCTGGCTGCTCCTAGTGGCCCGAGGCCAGCGGGGTCCTCCCAGCGGGGCCGTCACTGGGCTGCCCGGGGCCAGGAACCAGCTACTTTCTGCAGCTTGCGTGTCTGTGTCCAGGGTCAGCCAGCTAGCCAGCCACTGTCCTGTTTCCTGCACGGCGGAGGGTGGCTCCCGGCCTGCCCAGGGACACAGACAGGGCTCAGCTCTGCAGAGCGGGCAGTGTGCCAAGCGACCGCCATGTCCCTCCCCGGGGAGCCTGGATGCTGCCCCTTCTGTCTCCCCCCCCCCCCACTGCCCACCCCTACAGTTAACAGCATCTGCTCCCACCACGGGCTGAGAACTTGTAGGGTGACCCCTGGGAGTGCCAGCCTCCCTGACACCCCCCCCCCGGGAAGGACGCCGGGAAGGGTCTCGGGGGGGGGCATCCTGTACTTGGACATTGGTGTTCACCGTGGTCTCCTGTCCATGAAATCAGGGCCCAAACAAGACGAGACCCCACAGAGCAGAACTTGGCCAAACTGCAGGCATCTCTGGGCCCTTTAGACCTGTCAGCGGGGTGGTGGGCCGAGCTCCTGGCTGCAGAAATTCACCAGCCACGGCGAGCACTCTGCCCTCCCCGGGCGCGGTGGGGCGCTGGCCTGGTTTACCCAGAAGCTGGATAAAGCCTCCCGGGAGAGCGGCAAGTGCTGTGGCCCTGTGGCCCCCGCTGCAGTTGGGTCCAGGTCCCTCCTGGGGGCAGGGCCGGGGCCGCACCGTCACCCCCTCCTCCGTGTCGGGGCGGCTCCGGCCCTGCCTGGTGCCTGTCGGTGCTGCCTGATGCACGGGGCTCTGGGGGCCCTGCACAGACGGGGATGGGGGTGGCGTGTGCGAGAGGGCATCTGGCCGCAGCCACACAGGTGTCTGCAGCAAGACCCCAGAGGCTCAAGACCCCGAGGACGGTTCTGTGTCTTCATGTTTGAGTGACAGCTCTACTGGGATTATTATTGTTTAATGTTTATTTTTGAGAGAGAGAGAGAGCGAGCGTGCGAGCAGGGCAGAGGCAGGGAGACGGAGACACACACAGACTCCGCGAAGCAGGCTCCAGGCTCCCAGCTGTTAGCACAGAGCCTGACGCGGGGCTTGAATTCCTGAAATGTGAGATCCTGGCCTGAGCTGAAGTTGGACATTTAGCCAACTGAGTCACCCAGGCGCCCCCAGTTCGGCTGGGTATAAAACAAGGTTCAAACGGGGCGCCTGGGGGGGCTCGGTCGGTTGGGCGGCTGACTTCAGCTCAGGTCGTGATCTCACGGTCTGTGGGTTCGAGCCCCGCGTCGGGCTCTGTGCTGACAGCTCGGAGCCTGGAGCTGCTTCAGAGTCTGTGTCTCCCTCTCACTCTGACCCTCCCCAGCTCGTTCTCTGTCTCTCTCTGTCTCAAAAACAAATAAATGTTAAAAAAATTAAAGAAAACAAAACAAAACAAGGTTCAAACACCCTTTCTTTTGGCCAGACCACTGCCTGGTCTGCCGCCAGATAGGGGAGGAGCCCAGCCCGGTCCCCCTTTCAGTGAGATGGGACTCAGCTGACTGACGCATTCTCACGCGGGTCCACACCGGGGAGCCATTCCCGGTCAGCTCGCCAGCCCCTCCCGACGCCGTGGTTGACGCCGTGGTTGACCGTTGGGCCCAGGCTTCCGGCTTTCCAGCCTTGCTTGGCTCTCTCTGCGTCCCTCCCTTCCGAGGCCTTTTGTCTTTTCCTGTTGGGATACTATCCCCATTATCACTTCAGTTCCTCATTGAAAGTATTAATTATGGTAAAGTACACACAAAACGTGTCATGTTACCCGTGTGTAAGCGCACAGCTCGGTGGCCTTAAGCACGTTCACAGGCCCGTGCGCCGACCCCACCCTCCTACTTTCTGTCTCCGTGAATCTGGCGACTCCAGACACCTCCCGGGGGCGGACCACACGGTATTTGTCCTTGCGTGTCCGACCGCGTCCCTATCTCACGTCCCCCGGGCCCATCCACGTGGCAGCAGGTGTCAGAATGTCCCCCTTACAGAGGCGGGATAATCTTCCTCTGTGTGGAGGCGCTACGTTTGGTTAATCTGTTCGTCCATCGATGCCCCCCGGGCGTCCTCACCCCTAGGCCCTTGTGAACACTGGGGGTGCATGTGATTGAGGCCCCGTTTCAGCTGTTTGTGGGGGGGATTCCAGGGTCTTCTTGAGGAAGAAGGGGGGATGAGCCCAGCTCTCAGACCTTGACGTGTCCCCTTGAGCAGACCCTCCAGCGGGGTCGTCACCTGAGCCGGTGGGGGGAGCCTCTGCACGTTTGACCCCCCCCCCCCACAAGCCTGGTGGTTGCAGGGGAGGGGGAGGAGAAAATTCTGGGAGATCTGGTCCATGGCACTGCCTGGTTGCTGACTTTATGACACATGGATACACATCTACCCCTTGGCCAGCGGGACTGCTGCCGACCCCGGACCTCTGAACTCCGACCTCCACAGCCCAGGAGCCTGATGCAGGATGAGGCTGAGAGAGGCCAGAAGGCCCCTGTGGCCCCTACTCCCCCCGCCCCCATCAGCTGCCAGCCTGCAAAGCCCCGTGGGCTTCATCCTCCCGCCTCTCTGTGTCTCTGTCTCCCTGCTGTGTCTCTGTCTCCCCCCGTGTCTCTGTCTCCCCTCCTCTCTGTGTCTCTGTCTCCCCCCGTGTCTCTGTCTCCCCTCCTGTGTCTCTGTCTCCCCTCCTCTCTGTGTCTCTGTTTCCCCCCGTGTCTCTGTCTCCCCTCCTCTCTGTGTCTCTGTC
>NW_024082495.1:83640-102153 GCF_003009895.1 Hyaena hyaena
GTGTCTCTGTCTCCCCTCCTCTCTGTGTCTCTGTCTCCCCTCCTGTGTCTCTGTCTCCCCTCCTCTCTGTGTCCCTGTCTCCCCGCCCCGGTGCTGACTGGTGGCTGCGTCATTGGATGAGGCTTCATTAAAACCCCATAAATATCATAACTAAATAAGGCAGCCTGGCCAGCCCTGTAGGCAAACAACAAGCAGCATCGGTGTGGCCTCTGCCCCACTGTGTGGGGAATGTGGGCACCGGTCCTGGGGACAGGGATGGGACAGCCCCAGCAAGTGGTGGTTCCAGCACATTCCATCCCGCTGCACCGATACATCGTCACTCAGTGTCTTTTCAGAGTGCAAGGGGACGGCGGCCCCGCCTGGCTGGGGTCTAGCTCATCTCTGAGAGGGGGCGGGGGCTCAAGGGGACCCCTGCGGCCTGGCCTGGCCTGTGGGGCGCTCTCACAAAGAGCAGGCCGTGGGAGGGGACAGGCCCTGGGGGTTGGGGTTGCCGCTCAGGGTCACACGCTGGGGGGGTGGGGGGCGTCAGCTTCAGGGCTGAGACACGCAGGCTCTGCCATCGTGTCTGGGATCCGGCTTGGTTTGAACTCAGGGCCCTGCAGATACCGCTCCTGCCCGGGGCCGTGTGCAGGCAAAGCGCCTCCTTGGGACACCGGCTGCTTGCTTTCGAGGAACCTTGCATGGCAGTCACGTGGGTGCACCAGATGCACACGATGAGGGTGGGACCCACGGAAGTCCCGATCCACGGCGGACCCACGGCGGATCCTCGGCCTCTCCGCCAAATCCCGAGTCGTGGTGGGGCTGGAAGCCTGGGTGTGGCGCGCAGGGGGCTGGCGGTGGGGGCTCAGTGAGAAGGCTTGTTCCCGTCTTCGGTCTGCACCTCGGTGTGTCCCCACATGCACACCAGGGAGCCTTTTGTGGGGGGGACACAGTCTTTGAATTTTTCCAGCTTCTGCTTATGATGCTTTTTTTAAAAAAGCACGGACGCTTGTGGCACCTGGGTCGCTCAGTCGGTTAAGCGTCCAACTTCAGCTCAGGTCATGATCTCACGGTTCGTGGGTTCAAGCCCCACACTGGGCTCTGTGCTGACAGCTTGGAGCCTGGATCCTGCTTCAGATTCTGTGTCCCCCTCTTTAGCCCTCCCCCGCTCATGCTCTGTCTCTCTCTCAAAAATAAACATTTAAAAAAAAAAAGCAGACATTCCCCAGAGCCAGGAAGCCACCGAATTTCTGGACACAGAGTCGCCAGCCGGGGCCTCCACCTGAAGGCGCATCCCTGGATGTAGACCATCCTCTGCTCTTGCTCAGTTGGTGGAAATGTGTTCAGGGCAGTGGGAACCTGTGTGCCACGCCCTGACCTTGACCTGTCCCTGCAAATCACCATCCCTGCCTGGCAATGGGGGCCTGGGCGGAGCAAACCCCATGCTGTCCTGGGGCTCAGCTTCACGGTTTGCTGGGGAGAGGGGGCCATAGCGGGACAGCAGCCCCGTCACCGCCCTAAGTCCCTGCTGGGAGGGACTGTCGCGGGCAAGGTCTGCCCCCTCCAGGTGGCCCCAGATGGCCGGGAGGTGGGGATGGGTGCAAGAAAGAGAGCTCATTCCTCCGACAGGACCTCCTGGCTTCAGCTGGTCGGGCTGGAGGCAGGGCTGTTGGGACCCCAGACGCCACGACCTGACGTCGGAGCGCACTGGCCTTTCTTGGACCCGCTGGGACCCCCAGCATTCCTTTTGGGGCCCAGGCAGAGCCAGGGCTGGACGAAGGCAGGCTGGGCCGGCCACGTCTGCCCCTCCTCCCGCTTACGCAAACCCCAGCCTTGCTCTGGCGGCCACGAGACTTTCCTGCCCCTGAGCGCGTGGAGAGGGCTGGGGAGGGCCTGGTCACGGGAGACTGTGGGGTGGGGGCATGAGACTGCCAGTGGGCTGATCCCCACCCCTGCTGGGGGTGCTTGGGGCAGGACCAGTGACCCTGCCGGGCGCAGCACCACAGGGTGCCGGTGACCTGACGCCCCGCTCGCCACTGGTGTGGCCACCGCCGTTCACCATCTTCCCCTTTGAGTTGTGATGTCCAGGGGCAGGGCCGCCCCCGGCATGTGTCTGTGGGACAGGAAGATGGTGCCAGTGTGAGAACGTCCTCGTGGGGCAGGTGACCGCTGGAGGCCCCAAGGCCCTCGGGCTGGAGGGACGTGGGACAGCCTGTCTCTTGTGCCCTCCCACATGGGCCCAAAAGTGCCCTCAGCAGTGGCCCTGGGCAACCCAGCCCCAGGGATGGTGCGTGGAGGGGTCCCTGCCAAACCCCGTCTTGGAGGCCTGGCTCCGGACTGGAGGTTGCTACCCAGAGGGGCCCGAGTTCACAAGAAGGGCAAAAGCCCAGCCCCTTGCGTGGGGCCTTTCAGAGTGGGGCGCCTGGAGCCCCTTGGCCCAGCTGCTGACCCCCAGGCCCCAGCCCCTCCTTGACCAAGGCACGAGCAGTGGCTACAGAGGCACTTGGTCAACGTTGGGTGGCCTGCCGTTTGCCCGTAGTTCTGAGTCATGTTTCCCCTCCTCTGCCCAAGGGCCTGGCCTCTCCAACGTGGGGCATGTCCCCAAAGGCACAGATGAACCAGGCCATTGTTTTACCAGGGAGGAGGGGAATGGAGACGGTATTTTCCTTGTCTGTGAGTAGATGTGACTTTCGCCATCCTAGTGCCAAGTTCATGGGCCTGTGACCCCTGTGGGGCCGCAGCCTGTGACTCAGGGCTCCCCAGGGAACCCGGAACTGCCTGCGCCCTGGGCTGCTGTGGGTCCTGGATTAGCCCCAGAGGCCGGCACACTGGCCTTTGTCATCCATGGGGAGGACATCAGTTCGGGGAAGCAGTGGCCCAGTAATCCGTAGCAATGCGACAACAAAGGCTGTGGTTTGTGCCGGGTCTCCCCCGAGGCAGGTCCTCTCTGCCAAGAGTGGCCACCTGGCCCCCACCCCCAGGCAGCCCCTGGGTCGGTCCTGGGTTCTGGGCAGGTGGGTGGAGTGAGCACTCCCTGCGGGCACAGCGCGGTCAAGCTCAGCAAGTATTTGCTGAAGGAGAAAGAAAGAAGCCCCAGCTCGGCTGGCTGGACACACGTCCCCGGCCTCTCCTGATCTGGAGCCTGGCAGCCAGCTCCTCCGGTGTGATCCCGAGTGGGTTCCTTCCTTCCCTGTCTGCCAGCCTCAGCGGCAGGAGGTGGGGTGGCCCGGCCCGGCCTCCTCTCTCGCTCTCTCTCTCGATTGTGGTAAAATCCACCTAACGTTGCATTTACCATCTCAACCATTTGTGTGTGTGGATTTCAGCAGCACTGAGTACAGTCACAGGGGCAGGCTTCCCACTTCTCGCTCTCAGGGAGAAAAGGGGGTCCTCACAAGGCTCAGAGATGGTGCCCAAGAGGGAGGCGGGCAGTCGTCAGTCCACAAGGGCCCCCCAGCAACACCCGATGTTCAGCGACCATAGTTTCCTTTGGGGGGCAGACTCACAAACTTTTTAAAAAAAACTGGTGAGATGCACACAAAATAAAAAGCACCATTATCCACTTTTAAGTGTGCAGCTCAGGAGCCCTAAGCACATTCATGTTGTTGTGCAGCCATCCCCACCCTCCGTCTCCAGAACTTTCCATCTTCCCAAACGGAAATCCTGTCCCCGTGAAACAGGGACCCCAGCCCCTCCCCCAGCCCCGGCGCCCAACACTCTCTGTCTCCGGGAACCTGGAGACCCCAGGGGCCTCGCGAGAGTGGGTCACACGTGAGCATCACGGCCCCGGGTCCGTCCACGGTGTGGCCAGTGTCACAGTGTCCCTCCCCGTCAGGGCTGAGTGCAGTCCAAGGTGCGGATGGACCATGTCCATCCATTCGTCTGTCTGTGGTCACCCCTGGCCTCTGTCACTAAGGCTGCTGTGAACGTGGGCTTCAAAGGGCTGAGCCCCTGTGAGGTGGCACAAGGGATGGGACAGTGCCAACGTGCAGCCCGCAGGACAGGCCCCCATCTTCAGAACGTGCTGCGTCCGCCCCCGCTGGGGCCCAGCGAGCGGGGTCTGGAGTGTGGCTTCAGGCCTCCTGAGGACACGCCTGGTCAGGGTCCCCATGGTCCCCAGTGCCCCCCAAATCTTCCCCTCCCCACTGCTGTGCAAACAGTCTGTCCCACAAACCCCAGTGAGCTCCAGAGGGTGGGGACCTGCTCAGCCCCAGGAAGGGCCCCGTGCGCACAGTGGGACAGGTGCATCCGAACAAACGGAGGAGTGAATGGAGCTGAAAATAAATGAGAGAACCAGTAAGAGGTGCAGCCCGTGGCCTCCCGGGAGCACTTCCGTGGCCTTCCCGGGAGCACTGCCACTTCAGGCCCACGGCCGGCCAGGGGCGCTGACGCAGAAGCACCTCCTGGCTGTGCCGGGCCGGGGGACACAGGCCCCTCCTGGCAGTGGCTGCAGCGGATGGAGCCTGGCCGTGGTGACTGGCAGCGGGGCGGGTGGAGCCCCGGGCATGACCTTCCCTTGCCTATGCCCGTGGCGGACGCCGCGCCCCCACACCCCCTCAGGCCAGCTCTGACGGCGGCGTCCCGGGCGGCAGACAGGCCCAGTACCCCATCCTGCCAGCGGGGCCAGGGCGCCCACACCGCCCGGGGCCACCAAGGCCGCAGGCTCTGCCTCCAGCCGCTCAGAGTACCTCCAGGTGGTGCCCTCGGCCGGCAGGCACCCCTGAGCTCTCCCAGGGGACTCCCCGAGACCCTCTTGCTGAGAAGCGCAGAGACCCGCCCCAGGCTGGACCCTGAGTCAGGAGGTTCTGGCTCCCCTGCCGGCAGAACCCGGCAGTGTGGCGTGGATGGCGTCCCACCAGGGGCCCGATCCCGCCGGGCCACCCGCGCAGCGCCCACGAGCCTCACGGCACTTGTGGGACAGCCCCCAGGGAAGGCTGTTCAGGCACTGGCCACCCGGCCTCTGTGGAGTGTTCGCCCTCTGACACTTGCTGGCTTGGCAAACAGAACGCACCGAGTCTCCCCCGATTGACTTTCCCATTCACGGAACAAATCCCTGACGGGTAGTGGTCACGGCCGCGGGGAGCCAGGTTGGCCTTTCTCTGGAGACAGAGGGACCAACAGACCACTGTCCCCCAAGAGTCCCCAAGTCCCATTTGAGGGGTGAGAGCAGGGGTGGGTGGGGCTCTGGGGAGCACCACCTGTGGGCTGAGGGGCACCTCTGTGAGGAGGCCGCGGTCCGGGGGCCCTGGTGCTGCGGCTGGGCAGGCTGTGGGGTCAGCGGGCAGCTCGCAGGGAGGGTCCACTCTCCTGGCAGCTGGGGGCAGGGACAGGCCGTGATCCCAGAGGAGCCCAGGTAGCACTTCCCAGGGCCCCATGCTTGCCACTCCTCACTGCGCTCCCTGCCCGCCCTCCTGTGGCCTGCAGGGGGCAGCACGCCGGCCTCTGCCCTCGGTGCTTCCCCAGGACCCGTCCCCGTCCAGCCCCCTGTGCTGCACCCACAGGGAGGGGGGGTGGTCTTCCTCTCCCTGCTCTCTCCACACTGGCAGGCAGCCCTGTGGGCGAGGGGCTCCTTCCCTCCCTCTGGGTGGCCCGTGCCCGGCCCCAGGGAGGCGCTTAGGGAACGCTGCGCCCGCTCCAGTTCTCTCAACGTCCAGCCAGAGAACCGAGGTCCAGGGTCACCCAGCAAATGCCTCCCTGCCCAGAGGTGCCCGATGGCGAGGGCCAAGCCCATGGTGTGCGGACGGTGTCCAGACCTCCAGGAGGGGGTTGGGGTGTCCCGAGCTTTTCCTACCACCTATGGGCACCCCCTGGCCCGGGACCCGGCCACCGCCATGGATAGAGGCCATTTCCTGGCCCAGCTGTCCTGCAGGTGGGTATGGCTCCAAGGTGACCCCTGTGGGGGAGGGGGGGCCCACTGGACAGCTGAGTCCTTTCTCCTTTCCTGTCACAGCCCAGTGTGGGTTCCTCTTGGGCACGGCCTGATGACCTCGCAGATAAGCAGATTAGTGCTGTGTGCACCCAAGTGCGTGAAATCCGTGTTATCGAGGCCAGGATGTTGTCTCAGGTGGAGCCGGGAGGCTCAGGTGAGGCGGGCGTTCCCAGGCCACCAACGGGCAGCACGGCCCGCTCCCGCCCGCGGCTGGTGTGGGCGGGGGGGGGGGGGCTGGGGCTGGGGGCTGGGTGGGTGCAGACCCAGAGATGCGGGAGCTCCAGGCTGAGCCCTCCCAGGAGCACCTGGCACCCTGTCCTTCCCCCACTTCGCCACTCCCTGACCAGGCCTGTTCTGGATCTTTGCCCCCAGGACGCCTGCCCACTCCCGGCCCCTCGTCCGTCTATGGGAGTCCCACCCTGCATCCGATCTGAGCTGGGACACCCCTCCAGGAAGCCCTCTGCATCCTCCCACAGGCAGCAAAGCCCCTCCACCCCATGACCCCCTCTGCTGTGTCTGGATGGGGGCTAGGCTCCTGAGGCCGGGCCCTCAGGTGGGGCCCTCTGGCTGAACCCAGAACTGCCCAAGCCTCAGGGGAGCTGCTGCCTCTGTCCCTCCTGGGGGGTGGGCTTGGGGCCCGAGGCTGGCCCCGAGCCAGGGTGGAGTCGCGGCTGGGGAGAGGAAAGCAAACACTCCTTTGTCTGCAGTTCTTGGTTTCTGCTTGAGGGGCTCAGGGGACAAAAGCCAGGTGGGCTGGGGAGCCTGCAGTCTAGACAGGCCCCACCCTCAGGCAGAGGGGGAAGTGCTCCCGAGATCTCTGGGAACCTGTTGAGGGGCCAGAGGAGGGACAGCCGAGGCTGTGGTCCTGGGCCCACACTGGGGGTCCGACGCTGCCATCCCCCTCCTCCCACGGTGAGGCTCCAGGCACCCATGTGGATGGGGCCGGCTCACAGCAGGGACTGCCCTGTGGCCTCCCTCTGGAGAGCCATGCAGGACCCACACTTCCCCAGGCTTGTCACACCCACCTGGAGTCACGGCCCAGTGACGGTCTGTTCCCTGTGCGCCCCGATGAGCATCAGACCTCCTCCAGTGGGGGACCCGCCTGTAGGCTTCAGCTAAGAGGCTGGGCCTGTGGGGAGACATGGTCACGTCAGATACCGTAACTGACTGGTGAGTCTGGGGACGGGAAAGCCATGGCCCTTATGAATAGGAAAGTAGCAGAGGTCAGGAGAAGCCACATCAAAGCAAGCAACCAACAAACAAGTCAAACCACTTGAAGTGGGGCTTGTGGAAGGATTCAGTAGTTACTTTTTTTTTTTTTTGGTGTTTTTATTTATTTTTGAGAAAGAGAGACAGCGTGAGCAGGGGAGGGTCAGAGAGAGAGGGAGACGCAGAATCTGAATCAGCTCCAAGATCTGAGCTGTCAGCACAGAGCCCAACGCGGGGCTCGAACCCACGAACCGTGAGATCATTATCTGAGCCAAAGCCAGATGCTCAACTGACTGAGCCACCCAAGTGCCCCTCAGTAGCTACTTTAACACACTTCCTTGTGGAGGTGGGGGGACGGGTGACATTGTTTTGTTTAAAAAAAATTCATATGGAAATAAAGTATATTTTACAAAATATTAATTCTGGAAACATTGATTCAGTGAAGCAAAAAGTGAAAGATGGATGAAAAAGGCAACAGACAGATGAGAGAAGGGTAGGCGGACGTCACTGGATATGAGAAGGGCACGGACAACGCGGAGAGAGCTGATGTCTGTGCTTCAGTCAGTAGAGAGGAGGGTGACGGTGCCCAACACCGAGTACGTAATGTGGAAAATCTCAAAAGTCCTCAGAGAATAACGAAGCAAAAGACAAAGAGACTGAACTGACTGACTAGCGTGAGTGGCCTCCCGGGTGATTTTGGAGCCGCTGACGATAAACTCAGAACAAAAGATAAAATACAGAGGTTTTAAGTATGGAGGGCAACCCAAAGGAGGCGGCGATCCGATGGAGAAGGAGACGCCAAAGAGGACCCCCCCCCCCCGGCTGCAGGCGCACTGGGTCAGGAGTCTCAGGTCCAAACTCAAGGCTGCTGGGGGGACTGGAAGCGAGGAAGGGAGATACCGGAAGGAAGCAGCCACAGTCCTTGGCTGACCCCTCACACGTCACACACAGTCAGGTCAACTCAAGCCCCATATTGGAAAGAAATAGTGTAAGGCTGAAAGAAGAGAGCATGGGGGCAGAGACACATGATGGATGCCCAGAACTTTCCATTATGACTCCAGAAAAGCCGTGCTTCTGGACCGAGGACTGTGTCCCAAGACTGAGAGCTGTGTGTCCTGGGTTAGCTGAAACCAGACAAAACCCAAAAGATGTCCAGATAACAAAGCGTGAAGCATCCTTCTCAAGATCATCGATCCACCGGTAATTTAACTCCCGCCAGCATCAGACAGAACATGCCTGTGACAGTACAGACTCTGAAGTCTCTGCCGTGCATCACGCACAAGGCCCAGCGTCACAGGGCTCGTGTGACCAGCGACCAGGAGGAACAGACACCCACAGAGATTGTGCTCTGGTTTTGAACACAAACGTTTTAAGGCCACCATTATAAATATGCTAAGTAACTTGAGAGGAAAATGGATAAAATGGAAGGGAAAGAGGTGAGAAACTTCAGGAGAGATACAGAAACGGAAAAAGAACAAAATGGAAATCCTGAAACTGAAAAACAATACCTGAAATAACATCGTCATTCAGTAGCTATTAACAAGTAATCATTAACAGAGGATTGGGTGCCACAGAAGAAACGATCAGTGAGCTTACAGGAGGTCACTAGTTGGGGCAACTGGCTGGTTTAGTCAGCTGAGCGTCCGACTCCGGCTCAGGTCATGATCTCAGGGTTCATGGGTTTGAGCCCCGCGTCGGGCTCTGTGCTGACAGCTCGGAGCCTGGAGCTGCTTCGGATTCCGTGTCTCCCTCTCTCTCTGCCCCTCCTCCGCTTGTGCGTGTGTGCACACGTGCTCTCTCTCTCTCAAGTACAGGTAAACATTAAGAAAATTTTTAAAGGAGGTCACTAGAAATGATCTACACTGAAGATCAAAGAGGAAACAGTTGTTCTAAAAGGTTTCAGTGACTTGTGAGATAATGTCAAATATTAAACTGTTTGAAGACAAAAAGAAAAAGAAAAAAGAGGATAGAAAAAAAGTGTATGAAGAAAAAATGGCCAAATATTTTCTAATTTGACTAAAAACTAAGAGACCTTAGTTCCAAGGATTAAAGCCTAAGCAGAATATTTAAAAAATCACACCTATGCATATGATAGTCAAACTGCTAAAAAGAAAAAGTAAAGGGCGCCTGGGTGGCTCAGTCAGTTAAGCGTCCGACTTCGGCTCAGGTCATGATCTCACTGTTCGTGGGTTCGAGCCCCGCGTCGGGCTCTGTGTGGGCAGCTCAGAGCCTGGAGCCTGTTTCGGATTCTGTGTCTCCCTCTCTCTCTGCCCCTCCCCTGCTCATGTTCTGTCTCTCTCTGTCTCAAAAATAAACTATAAAAAAAAAAGTAAAAAAAAAATCTTAAAGTAGTCAGGAAAAACAATACACAGAGCATACAGAGGAAACAAATAATAAAATGGTAGACATAAACCCAATCATAGACAAATTTACGTTAAATGTAAATGGACTAAATTCTCCAATTAAAAAGGCAAATATTGGATCACTTGGGTGGCTCAGTTGGTTGAGCATCCAACTCTTGATCTTGGCTCAGGTCCTGGTCTCATGGTTCATGAGTTCAAGCCCTGTTTTGGGCTCTAGGCTAACAGTGTGGAGCTTGCTTGGGATTCTCCCTCTCCCTCTCCCTCTGTCCCTCCCATGTTCGTGTGCGCTCTCTCTCTAAATAAATACATATTTTAAAAAAGCAAATATTTTCAGATTGGATACAAAAAAAGCAGGAACCAAATTATGCTGACTGACTACAAGAGACACATTGTAAATATGCAGATAGGTTACACTGTAATTTGCAAATATGCAGATAGGTTAAACCTAAAAGGATGGTAAAATGTATGGCATGTGATCAGTAATCAGAAGGAAGTCAGAATGGCTATGTTAATATCAGACAAAGTAGACTTCAAGACAGTAGTATTACCAGAGATAAAAAGGTTACCATTTTATAATGACAAAGTGCTAATTCACAGGAAAGCATAACAACTTTAAAAGTGTATGTGCCTAATAAAAGCTTCAAAATACACGAAGTAAAAACTTGACAAAATTAAGGGAGAACAGATACATCCACAAGATTTTGGGATTGTAACACTTTTTTCTCATAATTGATAAAGCAAATAAATAAAAACTCAGTAAAGCTATCAGAGATCTGAAAGACACCATCAGCAGACTTGACTTAGTGTTTTAAACACTACATGGGAGCTCCTGATACATGTTCTTTACAAGTCCATGTGTAAAGAGAGAAAAATCCCAGGCTATAAAACAAGTCTCAATAAGCTTCTAAGGACTGAAATCGTCAAAGTATGGTTTCTCACTAAAATGGAAATTAATTAAAAGCCAGCAACAATAAGATAGCAAGAAAATGCTTAAAAATCAAACAGCATAGTGAGTTCTAAATCACCTACAGATCAAAGATGTCATAATAGACATACCAGAAACGACAGTATGTGGGTACATATAAATGAAAAATATTTAACTTTTTTACTTTTTTTAAAGGACTATTATGTATTTAAACGAAACAATTAATTGTAGGAGTTCATGACACATGTAATAGTTAAATATTAACACTAATAACATGGAAGATGGAGGATACGTGAAATCAGCCTATTCTAAAGCTGATTCTAAAGCTCTTATATGTCACACTAAGTGGAATAATATTAATTCAAGATATACTCGGGTAAGTTAAGGATGCAAACTACAGTCTTTAAGGAAATCCCTAAAAATATAAAGCTGTATTGCTCAAAAGCCAATAGAGGTGTTACGCGAGGCATCACGTGGCACCGTCTCTTTGGAAAACTGCCCAGTGGAACCATACTGAACACGTGGCCCAGAAATTCTACTCCTATTTACCCAAAAGAAGCTTAAAGGGGCACCTGGGTGGCTGTCAGTTGAGCATCTGACTCTTGATTTTGGCTCAGGTCATGATCTCACAGTCATGGGATTGAGCCCCATGTCACACTCTGTGCTGAGTGTGGAGCCTGCTTAAGATTATCTCTCTCTCTCTCTCTCTCTCTCTCTCTCTCTCTCTCTCTTTCTCTCCTCCCCCACCCCCACCCCCCCGCCAGGGTGGCTCATTCAGCTAAGCGTCTGACTTCAGCTCAGGTCACGATCTGTTTGTGGGGTTGAGCCCTGCGTCGGACTCTGTGCTGACAGCTCAGGGCCTGGAGCTGCTTCGGATTCTGTGTCTCCCTCTCTCTCTCTGCCCCTCCCCTGCTCATGTTCTGTCTCTCTCTCTCTCTGCCCCACCCCCACTGGTGTTCTGTCTTTCTCTCAAAAATAAACAAACATTTTAAAAATTTTGAAAAGAAGACATACTCTCTCTCTCCCTCTGCACCTCTCCCCCACTCATGCTCTCTCTCTCAAAAAGAAGAAAAACAACTTAAAAGCGTGTGTATAAAAAAACCTGTACAAAGATGTTCATAGCAGCTTTATTGATCATTATACAAGATTAGGACACAACTAAAATATTCACCAAGAGTGGGTGACATAAACAGAATGCCGCACGTCCACAATGGCATATCGCATGAGAATAAAGAGAAACAGACTCATAGACCCACAGCACAATGTGGACGAATCTCAAGACATTATGCTGACTAGAGGGCGGTCATGAAGGTATTAATACTCTATGATTCTGTCTGTATGAAGCTCCAGGGTGCACAGAAATAAGGTAGAGTGACACAATTCAGGCCGCTGCTTGCCTGAGTCAGAACTAAGGGTGGGATTGGAAGGAAGGGCGTGTCTAGCTTTTTTGGGGTGATGTGTCTTGCCTGTGATGGCGTTTCCAACATTTGCCTAAACTCACTATTAACTTGAGATGAATTAATTTGATTGCATACAAATTATATCTCAATAAAATTTATTTTTAAAATAAAGAAAAAATTAACTAAAAAGAAATTAGGAAAGAAGAACAAAGGATGGATGGATGAAAAGATAAAATGGATTCTCAGGTGGTAGGCTTAGCCAATCACCCCCAAACAGGAGGACATTGAAGACACAATAGAAAACCTAAACATTTCCGAGTCGAAGCCAGACTTCAGTGTTGCTCGCTGATTTCGCTGTTTGAGAATCTCTCCTTTTCATTGAGTGACAGGGACAAAACAAAGTTCTTGCTTTCATGGGGATTAGAATTTAGCGGGATTATGGTTTGGTTATATAATTTTATTAATTGGTGTGTAATTGCAAACGGTATGTCGTTCGGTGGGAAAACTCACAATGGGGAGGGGAGCCAGCCTGGAGCAGGGCTCGGCCAGAAGAGGTGGCCGTGGGCAGGCGTGGGAAGGACAGCGTCTCCAGACACAGGAGGCAACGATCATGGCGGGAGAGGACCAGCCCTCCGAAGACTGTTAAGCAAAGGATTCAAAAGAATAGTTGCTGTATACCTTTCCTGGAAACTAAAAGCACTAGAAGATCTACTACAGTTGATCAAGACACAATTTCAATAGAAATCTCCAGAACACGGCTCATTCCGGCAATCTATGCATCATGGCAACAACAGAGAATATAAAGATCACAAATAATTCTGGAAGGACAGAACACAAGGGGTGAAATTATGATTATAACCGGGTGGGGGGTCATTGCAGAGCCTGGAGGGCAAGGAAGGGTAGTAATTTCTCTCCCAGACGCCACAGTGAGTCAGTACTGCAGATGGAAAAGATAGTCCCTACGAGAATTTAAAATTGAGCGGACGCCCACAGGAGAAAAGAGGCCACGGACGCATGGACACAGTGTAAAAGGACAGATGACCCCAGAAGAAGGTGGGGGTGCATTAAACAGTGAAGACCCCGTGTCTGGGTGGGATTGGGAATGCACGCTGGACAACGAGGCAGGCGATCGGACTTCAGGGAAAGAAACACTCAGACGGACTACTTGTAATTAACAAGAATCATATGTAAAAATCCTGCCACGGAAAAGTTAGAAGCAAGGGTGGCGTGAGGCCAGATGGAGCAGTGGCCACGGTGTCTGCAGACACATAGAATTAAGACAAGAGAGCGGGGGCACCCAGGCAGCTCAGTCTGTTAAGCATTCGACTTTAGCTCATGATCTCACGGTCGTGGGTTCAAGCCCTGCGTCGGGCTCTGTGCTGATAGTGTGGAGCCTGCTTGGGATTCTCTGTTTCCCTCATTCTCTGCCTCTCTCTCTTAAAATAAATACATAAATAAATACATTTAAGAATAGAAAAACATAAGAAATCAAATAGGACAGAGAGGATCATTTAGTACACCCCCAGATCCTGAACATTATTTATAAGAGAAACATGAGGAGATGGAAAGGGAGAGAAAAGGAGCCTTGGGACCCACAACGCGCCCCAGTGGGGATCCTCTGGGCTTTATTTAACTCCCAGCAAAACCTACTCGCTTGAGCCAAGGTGATTGGGAACAGGGCAGCGAGGAGATGAGAAGGCAGTTCCTGTTGATGAGCAAGCTGCGCCCCCAGGCCCCCTGCCAGCCTCCCCCCACCCCCCCCCCCACCCCCGGCTGCGGCAGGGTCGGGCAGAGTCAGAGCTGCCTGCATGCCCGGTGGTAAGAGGACCCTGCCCCCGGTGCCGGGGGGGCAGTGCCGACGCATCAGTGGGAAGGAGACAAGACATCCCCCGGGATAGGAACCCACAACTGCTTTGAAGTCCCCTAAAAGCAGCGAAATATGTGAACGGGGCACGGAAGACAAGGATACACAAATTTACGGTTACTTGTCACTTGTGGGCACTTTGACACCCCTCCCCCACAGCTACGGGAACAGAGAAAGAACGAGGATGTGGAAGAACTTCACACCATCCACCAGCAGGACCTGACTGCCACCTACCAAACACACCATCCGACAGCAGCACAGCACACACTTCACAGGGGCCCACAGGGCGTCGACCAGGGCCGGCCACATCCTGCTCAGGGAACAAACCTCAGCACACTGGACATAACTGACATCGGGCAGAGTTTGTTCTCTGACCACAGAATCCATTAGGAGCCAGTAACAGAAAGCGCTCAGAAACACACCTCTAAATAATCCAGGGGCCGAGGAGGAAGTCTCAAAGGAAACCCAAAGATACTCTGAACCGAATGAAAACGGAGACACGTCAGAAATCAAAGGGCGACGGTAAAGCAGGGCTGGGGGAGAGGACATCAGAGGGAGGAAACAGCACGCCCGATTTCAAGCTTAATTAGCTGCAGTGGTCAGACGGAGTGGTGCGGACAGAGAAAAGGTCAGTGGGGACAGAGCCCAGGACGCGGAAACAGGCCCACGCTGATGTACCTGGCTGAGTTTTGGCAAATGTGCCTAAACAATTTGACGGAAGAAGGGCTGTCTTTTCAACAAGTTACTAGGGCACTCAGACACCCCTGAGCAGAAAGGAGCCCACACCCACGTCTCAAAGCTTATACAAACTCTGACTCAAACAGATCACAGACTTAACTGTGCAATGAAAAACCACGCAACTGTTAGGAAAAATAAGAGAAAGACTTTGGGATCCAGGGACGGGCAAAGAGTCTGCAGCCCTGACACAGAAAGCATGGCAAGCGGACGTCATGCAGATGGAAGAGCTCTGCTCCAGGAAATACCCCGTGAGGACGAAGGGACACGTGCAGCCTGCAGGGAGATATCTGCAGACCACACATTCAACAAAGGATTCGTTTCTAGAATATATGACCAACTCTCAAAACTCCACGCTAAAGGTCCAACGAGCCAACAGAAATTGGAAAAAGATCTGAAGAGTCAGTTTTCTGAAGAGGATGCACGGATGGTGGACACGCATGAGGATATGGGCCCCCGTCACCAGCCTGGGGCAATGCAGATTAAAACGGGGCCGTCGGGATGAGACCACTGGGGTAGGGCCGTCAGGGCGGAACCGTCGGGCGGCCGCAGAGAAAGCCTGGGGTCACCGGGTGCTGGTGAGGACGCGGGGAGCCGGCTGGCCACGCGAGTGTCCAGTCACAGTCCCTCTGGAGAAGAGTCCAGCAGGTTCCCCAGGGTCTACACACGCAGATTCCATACCACCCAGCGACCATGCTCCTGGGCGTTTGTCCCAAACAAAGAAAAGCTGACGTTCTCACACTGCACAGCTCTGTGTCTGAAATAGCTAAGAACGGAAAGCAGGGCGCTGCCCCTCAGCAGCCGTCCACCTGCTGCTCGGCAGCAGGAAGCACGAGAGTGGATACACGAACACTATGACGCGAATCTCCGGAAAGTCTCTGGAGGAAAACAGCCAGTCCCCAAAGGGTATAGACTATTCTTGAAAAACACAATTATCAAAGCAGCACGGATTTGTGTTGTCAGGAGTCACGTGGGTGCTGGGGTGGGGGGGTCCTCCAGGGGATGGAAATGGTCTCTGTCTTGAGCATCTACGTCACAGCCGGGTGGGGACCTCTCGCTATAGTTTTGGAAGATGTCATCATGGGAGGGGACACACAGGGTACAGGGGACATGGAAACTCTCTGGATTATTTCTTACAGCTTCGTGGGAATCTATTATTATCAGCAAATAAATAGCTAAATTGAAATAAAAACCACTGGAATATCTTAATCTGTCTTTTCAGCAAATGTATAGAGACAATGGGACACTGATGTACAAAATAAAAAAGGAAGAGGCAGGGGAAGAGGGAGGGGGAGACTCCAGCCACCCTCATACCTCATCCAGAAGTTGGCTCAAAAGGGACCAAGGGCCTAAATGTCAAAGCTCACATGGTTAACCTCCAGGAGAAAAGTCTCTGTGGCACTGGGTAAGGCAAGGTCTCTTGGCTGCGTCACCAGAAGCAAGACCCTGAGGGGACTTGGTAAACTGAGGGGTGGCCTGGCAGACCCCTGCCCAGGCGACACCACCAGCCCCTGACCCGGCTGGTAAAGAGCTCGAATTCCAAACTCGACAAAAAGAAAGCCAACACTTCAGTTTAAAAGTTGGCAGAACTTTTGATGGACACTTCAATGGGGAAGACGTGTGTCCTTCTGGAGGCTCAGGGGAATCAGTTCCCTGCTTCTTCTCGCCCCGGAGGCGCCCCCGTTCCCGGGCTCGCAGCCCCTCCCCCATCGGCACAGCTGTTGGTGCTTCTCTCCGATTCCCTTTCCACAGCCTTCTCCTTCTGCCTCCTTTCTCCGGCCCTCCTCCCTGCCTTTATAAGGACCCTGGTCCTCACCGGGACCCCCAGATAATCCAGGGCACCCCCTCCCCATCTCAAGACCCTTAATTGGGTCACACCTGCAAAGTCCCTTTTACCACGTAAGGTGACACCTTACATGTGGTTTGGGGCCGGATGTCTCTGGGGGCCGGGATCCAGCCTAACACTGTGAAAATACGAGAAAGTGCTCCAATATAACGATTCTGTAACAAAGGACTGGAAATTAGCATCAGAACCCCTTCAGATACTTAGGAATAGGTTGAACAAGAAACATGCTGAAAACTGCAGAGAACTGCTGAAAGAAGCCTAAAGAGAACAGTCTAGATGGCGAGATAGGTCGCATGCACAGGCTGGACGAGAAGTAGGTAGGACGCCCATTCCCCGCGCTGCCCCACGGACCTGCCCCAGGCGAAGTCCCCTCTGCCCCTTCTAGGCACTGCCAGCTCCTGCGGTTTGTTGGGCCATGACCTGCAGCGGCCAGGGCGACCTGGAGTGCGACGCTGAAGGAGCTCGCTGCCATTCTCCAGACTGAGCAGCCCTGCTACAGACTAGACCCGAGGATGGGGTGGGACAGAGGGGCCCAGAGACAGACCCGCATGCAGTCCCTGGATCTGTGCCCAATGTACCAGGGAAGCCAGCAGTGCTGGGGAACTGGGCATCGGATTGGAAATCTGTGAGCCTGGTGTCTATGGCTCACCACACGCGGACACGGACCTGCATGTGAAATGCACAATGAATCTTCTAGAAGCATGTCTGTGAGCGTATCTTCAGGACTTGGAGGCAGGCAAATGTTACTCAAACAGAACACAGAAACATCAGTACCAGAAGAAAAACTTAGAGAACTGGGCTCCCTCAAAATTAAAGGTTCATGAAAAGATGCTATTAAAAAAGATATCTGCTGGACAAACTTAAGTATATAAAACCATCCTACAAATCAGTAAAACAAGCCACTCTAGAAAAATCCAAATGCCACGGAGACACCGGGGCATCGCAAACGAAAACACGAGATCCCACTTCACTCTCACCAGAATGGCCCAAAGAGAGGCCTGACGGGGACACGGTGCCCCCAGGGCCCCCTCCTGCCTGGCCTTGGGGGCTCAGGCAGGGTCAGCCGGTCTGACCCAGCCAATTGGGGCCAGGGGCCAGACCAGTGGGTCCTGGCTCACAGGATTCAGGGCAGAGGGCCTTCTGATACACCACCTCCCCGGGCTCTGAGCCCCCGCCTGCCCGCCACCTGGCGGCATTCTGAGTGGTCCGCGTGAGCCTCACTGACAGGGCTAGGGTGACCAGATGTCCCGGTTCCTGGGGAAGGAAAGGTGTCCTGGGACTTTCAGCTTTAAAACCAGGATGGCCGCAGGGAAGAAAGGAACTGTTGATGGTTCTGGGGGTGGGCAGCGGTCTGGAGGGACGGGGTGCAGGGTCTGGCCCAGATGTGGGCCTCGCCAGGCTGTCTGCACCCCAGAAGTGTCCCCAGGACCTCGTTTACAGCTGCGGCCCTCTAGCCGCACCTCTTTCCCAGAGAAGGTCTCCACCTGATGGAGCTCTTCTGTCCCCCAATCGGGGCCCCTTGTCCCATGGGAAGGCCAGAGCAGGGCCCCACCCAAGGACGGAGCAAGGAGTGGGGAGCGTGATGCTGGCTGGTGGCCCATGGAAAGGGTGTTTGGGTGACCTGCTGTCTGCACAGGGTTTGTGGCTCGTGGGGAAGGAATCAAAGCTCTAAGTGGCCCATTGTCTGCTTGTCAAACCTCCTCAGCTCCAGGGGCCACAGAAGCAGGGCTCCCCGGCCCGGCCTCTGTGCTGTCCCAGCCTCTAGTCCAGGCTCACAGGCCATGTCCGGCCTCGGGAATGGAGCCCAGATGGGCCAGGGGCTTCTCCTGCCCTCAGGGCTCCCGAGAGCCCCCTGCTCACCCTCCCAGCCGGGTCCCCACGTCTGCTGGGGAGTGTGTCAGGGGCTCCGGACCTCTCTGCAGACCCCAGCTCTCCAGAGCAGGGCGTGGGGGCGGGGGTCCCGGCACGGATGACGGAGAGAGCGCCAGCTCAGTCCAAGAACCGCCCGGTCCGAGGGCACCACCAGCGCTTCAGCTCTCCGGCTGCTGGGTGTGTCTGCGGAGGAAGGGACACCCGCCTGCCACCCCGACCCCGCCTGCCACCCCGCCACCCGCCTAGCACCCCGCCCCCGCCTGCCACCCCGACCCCCGCCTGCCACCCCGACCCCCGCCTAGCACCCCGACACCCGCCTGCCACCCCGACCCCCGCCTAGCACCCTGACCCCGCCTAGCACCCTGACACCCGCCTAGCACCCCGACCCCCGCCT
>NW_024082495.1:103240-128791 GCF_003009895.1 Hyaena hyaena
CCCGCCTGCCACCCCGACCCCCGCCTAGCACCCCGCCCCCGCCTAGCACCCCGACACCCGCCTGCCACCCCGACCCCCGCCGCCCAGGAGCTCTGCTGATTTCCATCGGCGCCTGGCCGTTCACGCTTTTAAGAACCTGGGACTCACGGGCTGTCATCTGGTGCCCGGCTGCCTGGGCCACTAGGCCGTCTGGAGGGACCCCGGGGTGCCCGACCCTGCCGTCCCCAGGGGCCGGGCCGAGGGAGGAGGGACGCTGCAGTCCAGCTGCCAGGCCACTGGCCGTGGGGCAGTGATTCAGAGAGGTGTGCACAGAGCCCGGGGGCTAGGGACCCCCACGTCCCTCATGGACTCGGTGTGAGCCTCCGCGCCCCCGCTCGCCCCTCAGGGTCCCGGGTGTGAGCCTCCGTGCCCCCGCTCGCCCCTCTGGGTCCCGGGTGTGAGCTTCCGCGCCCCCGCTCGCTCCTCTGGGTCCCGGGTGTGAGCCTCAGCCCGCCCTCTCGCCCGTCACAGAATCTGGGTTTGTCTCCGCGCCCCTCAGGGTCGGGGGTGTAAGCATCCAAGCCCACGCTCGCTCCTCTGGGTCCCGGGTGTGAGCCTCAGCCCGCCCTCTCGCCCGTCACAGAATCTGGGTTTGTCTCCGCGCCCCTCAGGGTCGGGGGTGTAAGCATCCAAGCCCCCCCCTCGCCCGTCAAGGTCCCGGGTGTGAGCCTCCGCGCCTTCTCGTCCCTCACGGACTCTGGGTGTGAGCCTCCGCACGCCTTCTCGCCCCTCAGGGTCCCGGGTGTGAGCCTCAGCCCGCCCTCTCGCCCGTCACAGAATCTGGGTTTGTCTCCGCGCCCCTCAGGGTCGGGGGTGTAAGCATCCAAGCCCCCCCCTCGCCCGTCAAGGTCCCCGGGTGTGAGCCTCTGTGCGCCCGCTCGTGTTTGCTAAGTGGGAGCCCCAGGCAGGGTGTCTCCCCCGCACCCCGGGTCTTTAGCCCCCGCAGTGGGTGTCCGGGCACGTGTGCTGCCGGGGGTGAGACCCTGCCCGCCCCGTGGCTTCGCATCCTCCCGCCACTGCTCCTGCGAACATAGCTGGACCCACGGCCAGTTCCTTTGTGTCTCACAGGAACCTGGGGAGTCGCCTCTGGCCAGGGGCCCTGGGTGGCAGGAGTGCGCCCTGGGCGCCCACCAGGCTGGGGGACTGTGCCACAGGCCGCCTTAGGTCTGAGCCAATTGTCTCGGGTTATTTCCTGGGAGGGGAGGGGACATTTCACTTTAATGCCTTAATTAAATAAATAAAAAAAAAGTGGTGAAATACACACCACACAGCAAGTACCATCTTCCCCGACTAAGCTCAGGGGCACTAAGCACCTTCAGGCTGTTGTGCAGCCGTCCCCACCCTCTAACTCCAGAACTTTCCATCTTCCCTAACGGAAACGCAGTCCGTGATACAGGGACCCCCAGCCCCTCCCCCAGCCCCCGCGCCCACGTCCACTCTGTCTGCGGGAACCTGGAGACCCCAGGGGCCTCGCGAGAGTGGGTCACACGTGAGCATCACGTCCCTGGGTCCGTCCACGGTGTGGCAGTGGCAGTGTCCCTCCCGCCAGGGCTGAGCCACATCCAGGGTGCGGACGGGCCTGCTGTTCGTCTGTGCATCAGGCAACAGAAGCTCCCACCGTTTTGCTGTTGTCGCTGACGCCGCCCGCAGCGTGGACGGGCAGACCTCAAGGCCCTGCTTCCCGTTCCTTCAGGGACGTCCCCAGATGTGGTGCTTTGATTATTGCGGATGGGATTTTATACTGCGAAGAATACATTTAAAGTCATGATGGCGTTTGGGGCGCCTGGGTGGCTTAGTCGGTTAAGCGTCTGACTTTTGCTTGGGTCATGATCTCGCGGTTCGTGGGTTCGAGCCCCGCGTCGGGCTCTGTGCTGACTGCCAGCTCGGAGCCTGGAGCCTGTTTCAGTCTGTGACTCCCTCTCTCTCTGACCCTCCCTGCTCACGCTGTCTCTCTCTCAGAAATAAATAAAACATTAAAAAAAAAAAATTTTTTTTTAAAGTCATGATGGCGTTAGACAGACCCTCCCCACCACACCCCTGCCATCTGATGTTCCTCTTGTTCCCAGGTCAGAGGGGCTGGCCCGTGTCCACGTGGCCTGGGGACCCACAGTGAGGGACGCGTGGATGACAGCACACTCTTTCTCCCCTTCCTGGCAATCAGGTGGCCTGGGTCCTGGAGCCCTGGGTGGGCAGACAGCCCTGCAGATGAGGGTCCCCTTAGGGGCAGAGGAGGGGTAGTGCATGGGCCGCTCCCTGGCCCCTAAGACACAGATGTGCTCACCTTCAGGGAACGACCCAGCGGACAGGGTCTTCCTCCTCTGTCACAGACCCTGGGGCTGTGGGGGTCAGGGTGGGGCCCTGAGCAGGGGTGGCGGCAGGGAGCGGGGCCGGGCCTCAGGGGGTCGGGGAGGAGGGGAGCTGGTGCATCTGCGAGACCTCGGGCCTTGGGGGCCCGGCCCTCGGCAGCCAGCCTCGCTCTCAGGAGGGATTCTGTTTGCCCAGTGATTCAGATTAATAAATACGTGTGCGAAGGTTTCAAATCAGTGCAGCCCCACCAGAAAACCAAATTTACTCTCCGCTCCCTTTCTCTTGTGTGGCAGAGCACGCCCCTGACCCCCAGCCCATCCGGCAGTGGGGGGCTCAGCCCCCCGGGGCCGGGGGGCTGACCCCAGCGGCGGGCATCGCCCGAGGGCTCTCCCCGGGCCCCCACCCCAAAGCAGGGAGGGACCGGGTCGTCTTTGTCTTTATCGAGGAAGCTCCCGGCCTGGAGAGGCCCAAACCTGCCCTTTCTGTCAACAGCACCTACAGATAATCCTTCTATCAGTGGTTCCCAGAGCCCCCGCCCACTTCCTCTTCCAGGCTGTGCGGGTCCTTGTTGAGAAATCGCTCCCTATCACCTGAGACTTGCAGTGACCGTCCGAGGCTGCCCATTTCCCCATCCGTGACGCCAGCAGCCACAGCACCTGCTTGCTGGGTGGGGGCTGGTGGGACCACACCCTCCGCCCTGGGGATGTCCTGTGGGGCCGCCGACGGGGCTGTGGCCCCGGACGATGTACCACCATCCATCCGGGGCTGTGCCGTGATCTCAGGTACCGCCCGGAGAGAAGGCGGTGCCCGCGTAACCGCCAGGGCGCAAGATTTGACGTAGGAGGCGCCACAAACTCTACACTCATTCAATGTGCGGGAGTTCCAAGAGATGACACAGTGCAGAGTTGGCACCCTGTTTTAGGGGATGAGGAAGCTCCTGCAAGGCCCTGACTCGCCCCAAACCTCGGGGGGTGGGGTGGGAGACCCCATGAGGGCAGAGGGGCCCCACGGGAGGCAGCTTCTGGGGACGAAATGAAGCTCGGAGGGTGCTGTGCTGATTCGTGTCTCTGAGCAGCAGGTCCTGTGGTCACTGCTGTCCAGAATAGGAATCTGCGGCACAGTGAGGGTGATGCACTGGCCCCGGGCCACACAGCTGGTGGGTGCTGGGGCCAGGACACTACCTTCCCCCCAGAGTCCGGAGCCCCGGCCCGGGCCAGGCGCCTCCCACCTGTGTCATCCTCAAAGTGGAGGTAACCACACTCCCTACCAGTCAGGGGTGCGGGTTTCTAAAGGACAGAATTAAACAGTGAAGCCCCGGAGAAGTGTGCCAGCGTGCGGCACTCCCGCCAGCGCTGGCTGGAGCCCGATGGCCCCCTACTCAGGGCCGCCGGGGGTGGGGCCGCCAAACGGGACCCGGGGGCATCTGCGGAAGGCGTGACTGTTCTGGGATGTTGGCCCACGCCCCGCCTTTTCCCGGGGGAGGCCTGGCCTTGGGGGTGCGGGTGTTGACCTCCAGGGTGCACCCCAGACGGGAGGGTGGAATTGGGGTCTCTCCCCCCTGCGGTTGGCGGGGAGGCCTGGGTCCCAGCCGCCTGGCCCCTCTGGCCGGGCTGTCGGTGCCCGCCTCCTTGTCCACCGGCCCCACGGAGCCCAGTTTGAGAACAGCCAGGAGGCTGTCTCCCTTTCCTGCCCGAAGTGGGTCCAGGCCTTCCC
This sequence comes from Hyaena hyaena, assembly GCF_003009895.1. Classification (NCBI taxonomy): domain Eukaryota; kingdom Metazoa; phylum Chordata; class Mammalia; order Carnivora; family Hyaenidae; genus Hyaena; species Hyaena hyaena. Next base: position 107,300 of record NW_024082495.1, read on the forward strand.
TGGATGGAGCTCCCGCCCTGCAGCCTCAGGGGGGAGCGTGGCTGGGAGCTGCCCCCGAGGTCCCGCTGGCCACAGCCGAGCGACCCCAACAGTTCTCTGCGTCACCTGCTTCAGGGCCTTGGCTGTGCCCAAAACTGGAAGGGAAATGACAAGCACAGGGTGGGAACCCCAGTGGGGGGCAGGCGTGGAAACCGCGCAGGGGCTGGGCTCCTATGCTGACGGGCATCAGAAGAATAGGGGGGAGGGGCTCTATCTCAGGCAAGGACACGCCCGTGGGAGCTGGGGGCTGCTTCTCTGTCACCTCGTGTGCCTGCGGACAGAGCTGCAGGGAACATGCTGCCCCCCCGGGGCCCCGGAGCCCAGACCTCATCCTCCCCCTCACCTCTGCACCCAGCAGGGCTCTGCTCAGGCCAGGTCCCGGGTCCAACCTCCCATGACAAACAGGGCTGTTTGGTGGCCCCATCCTGTCCCAAATCGGAGCGGCTCAGAGCGAGCGCGGTGACATCAGGCCTCCGTGCTGCTCCTCCGGTCCCGACGGCCAGGCCCGAGAAGGTTCCCTGGACTGCAGGCAGCCTTCACCAGGCTCCGGATCGGGGGACTGGCAGGGGCCCAGGCCGTGCAGCCCCTGGGGACCCCAGGGCAGCAAAGGCTTCTGGGGCCGCTGTCTTGAGCCAGGCCCGTCCCTGGACACGCCCCTGCTCCCTGCGCACGGTGCCCCTCCTGCGGTCCCTTCCCCATGTGAAGATTTTTATGGACCCTGTTTTCAGACGAGGAACCTGGGGCTCAGAGAGGCAGCAGCTGGTCCCAGCCTGGCCCTTCCCCCAGGCCACCCCTCGCTGAGTGTAAAGTCCCCTGAGAAGGAACAGGCGGGCAGAGTCACTGTGGGCTGCGGGGACCCCCTGCCGTCACCCTTCTGCAGCAGCATAGTCCTGCCTTGGCTCCGAGCACAGACAGTGAGGGGACGGTGTGGCGGGCAGGGTGGCCACGGCGCTGGATGGTCAGAAACGCAACTGCTTGCCCTAGGCCCGCCTTGTCACGGTGAAGAAGGACCTTGACTTTTCTTTTTTTTTTTTCCTAATGTTTTTTATTTATTTCTGAGAGAGAGAGAGAGAGAGACAGCATGAGCAGGGGAGGGTCAGAGAGAGAGGGAGACACAGAATCCAAAGCAGCTCCAGGCTCTGAGCTGTCAGCACAGAGCCCAACAAGGGGCTCGAACCCACGAACTGTGAGCTCATGACCTGAGCTGAAGTCGGGCACTTAACCCACTGAGACCCCAGGCGCCCCAGAAGGACCTTGACTTTTGAGGCTGGGTTATCAGTCCCACACCTGCCCTGACTCCAGACCCCTCCCCAGGGGGGACCTCAAGAGCCCCAGAAGCTCAGACTCAGCAGGCACCAGGCCTGGGGGCTCCCGGGGTGTCCGCTGGGGCTGGATTTTCATAGGACAGGAAAGTGCATGGTAGCTGGGTCTGCAGGTTCAGGCCGGGTCCCCGGAGGAAGCCGGAGCAGCCAGGCTGTCATTGACACCAGTGTGGGCACTTAGAGTGCCCTGGACGCTCTCAGCAGCCCCGGGCAGCACCTTATGGGAGAAGTGCCCGGAAGGGAGGTTAACCCTGGGGACGGGACGTGCTGTGGCCTAGAGGCATCTGGGCTGCAAGCCCTGGGCAACCAGGGGTGCCCGCTGCCTGCGCGGCTCAGTCCAGCCTCATGCACACAGGGCGTGTCCCCCCGCCCCCTCCCCCGAAGGCCAGGCTGGTGACTCAGATGAGCTGGGGCTTGCGTGTGAACTCAGGCTTGAGTCCAGTGCCAGCAGCGTGGACATTGGTTGACCTGTTACCTCCCTGCCTTCCTGGAGGTGTGAGGAGGGCGGGCTCATCCACCTCTCACACTCCCCTCGACCTGGGGTCTGGGCCCCCACCCACAGACCCTCGAGGCCTTGCCCAAGGCATCAGACTCCACCGGTCACTCTCCTGACCACAAAAGCCACGCAGTCTTTTGGAACCAGACCCATCCACCCTGCCTGTCCCTGGGTACCAGCCCCTGCCCTGTTCAGCCGCAGGTGACCAGGTGTCCGGCTCCAAGGCTGAGCAGGGGAGCCCGGAGTGGGGGTGGTCAGAGCGTCTGAAGGACCAGCTCCTGGGGACCCCATGGGCTCCCCACTGCCATCAGGCTCCTACATCTCCCACACCAACCCTCACTGTTCACACACTCCTTCCTGCATGACCCCCATGACCCCACTCTCCAGCAACATGCGGGTGCTCTCTTTCATGGGTACCGGCGCCAAGAGGGGCCACGGGCAAGGGACGACTAAGAGACAAAACCAGGTGACTGTAAGGAGCTTGGGATGGGCCCCCAGGACAGCAAGCATGTTCTCAGATAATCAGCCCCTCTGTCCCTGGCGGGGACCTCCTGTTAGGGTCCACTTGCAGGTGGTGAGGCTGCGGATATTGGTGGGGTATGTGGCTGCCCGGGAGGGAGGGTTCAGCCCCAGTGCTCAGCACCCCAAAAAGACCCAACACTCAAACACCCATGATCTGGGGCCGTGGGCTCATGCCACAGCGCCTTCCCAGCTGGGCTAAGCCAGTGGGTGGCTCCCAGCCCAGTGGGTGCAGACACATCCACCTCTCACGGCCACAAGGCCACATGTGACCCGAGCTGGCCTGGGGCTGCCCGCTGCCTGCCTGGAGCTGAGCAGGCAGGGTCCTGGGCAGCATCGAGCCGGGGGCTGCCCTGTGGGGCAAGGTCTTGCCTCTGGGGGTGCGGCCCTCTGAGCCCCTCTCCAGAAGGGTGAGGTCCTTTTCCAGGCAGCAGGAGCTCGCGGGCCTGGCTGCGCAGAAGTGCGCCCAGGGAAACTGCAGGGGGGTGGGGCGCGGCGGGAGGATTCCTCTGGGCTCGGGCCCTGGGGAGCCCTTGGGAAACCAGGCCCCACCCGGCGGCCTCGCCCATCCCTGCCTGTCTCCGGCTGCTGCCCAGCCCCAAGCGAGTGCCCACTGTTTACCTGGGCGAGGGGGTTGGCAGGCCTTGCCCCGCCCACCCACGTGGAGCCACTGGGGCCGGAGCCAGATCTGAGGCTACAAAAGGTTCCTGCCCGCTCAGGGCCTTCCTCAGCAGCTGTCCCCCGGGACTTCTCCCCTCCCTCTGCAGGATGGGTGCCGGCCGGAGGAAGCTGGCCCCGCTCTGGGCCCTGGCTCTCACCCTGGCCTGCGCCCAGCACACAGGTGAGGCTCCCCGTCTCCGGCTCTCGCAGGCTGGCCCTGGCTGTGCCCTGGCATCCCGGCGCACCCCGGGAGGGCAGCAGGCAGCTCAGACGCCTTGCCCTGGCCTCCGGGCTGGCTAGGTGTGTCCGTGAGAGGCTGCCCAGCGGCTTGGCCCCCGACCCGGCCCTAAGCCATCTAATGAGTCCCAGCTTATGGGGTTGGGGAGGAACTCTCGGGGGCTGCGGGGGTCCACGTGGGGGCAGGGGTCTCTGGAGCTGGGCTGCTCCCCTGAGGTGGGGAAGCAGGAACCTATTGTCTCTGAGCTGCCACCTGCCTTCCCCCACAGCAGGCCGGCTGGCAGCCAATGCGTTCCTCTACCCATGTTCTCTTGCTGGTCTCTGCCTCTGACCCCCGCCACCTGTCCCTGGGACTCCCCCTCCCCATGCACCCCCAGTTTACCAGCTCATTTTCCCCATCTGGGCCTTATGGGGGCTTAGGCTTGGGCAGAGAGTGTGATGGTGAGGCCCACACACTAAGGGTGTTGGGGGGGGGGACTCGCCGACCCTCTGCGGCCCCTCCCACCAGGTCTGCACCTCACTGCCTCTCCTGGGTCTTGGCCAGGCGTGGGGTGACAGTGTGCTCCAGGAGGAGCCGCCCAGGCCAGGGGCCCGTATTCCCAAGGCACTCAGCACAGTGGGGACTGCGCCACGGTGGCCTGTGTGGCCCGTACACTGCAGTCCCCAGGCTCTTGCGTGTGGGGCCAGTCCCTACTGAGGAGGGCAGCTTGCCCCTGCAGGGCCAGGGGTGCACCAGGCACCCTCCTGCCATGCTGGCGTGGCCTCGAGGGCCTCAGAGATTGGCCTTCCACGCTGTACCAGGTTCTAGGGGGCCTCGGGGCTGACTCTCCAGCCCTCAGCTCCCCTGCCCCGTGCGCCCCTGTGCCGAGCCACCGCCCATGCAGTGACCCTGAGCACTGCCTTTATGGTGCAGCGTCACCCCGGTTGGCTCCACAGCCCCCAGTCTGTTCCCAGTCGTCCTGCAGATGCCTGGCTTTACCGTTGGACCCTCCGCGGGCCACTGTGCGGAGCAGGGGGACACTCAGAGTGAATGAAGGGCTCCTGGAGACTCCCTGTCAGGGCCAGGGGACCCACCAAGAGCTTGGGGGGCCAGGCTGAGGGAATGCTCAGAGAGGGTCATGGCTCAGCCACGGGTCTGCTGTGGGTGGCGTGGACAGGGACCCTCCTAATGTCCCCAGCCCTGCACAGAGAAAACCCCCGCCTGTTCCGGGCCCTTCTGTCCGCCCATCTCTGTCTCTGTACCCTCTCTTCCTCCGTAGGCTCTGTGGAACACGGCCACAAGTACCCGCACCTCTCTCCTGTCGCCCAGGAGCCCGCTGGTGAGTTGGCTCCCACCCATCAGGGCGGCCCCACCCGGGGTCAGGACCCCCCTCCTCAAGGCTGCTTGACTTCCCTTTGCAGCTTCGGTCTGTAGGACGGGCCAGGGTCCCCCCTGAGCTCACTGCAACGTCCTGCTTCTCCCCATAACCCCCGATGTTTCACCCACATATGCGTCCTTGTGGCCTGGGGGCCGGGGCTGGCAGGTGGCCTCTCTGGGTATTTCTGTGCCGCCACGCTGGGCGCGTGGGCCCGGGAGAGGGTCGGGCACCCCCCACACAAGGGGAGGCTTCAGGGCAAACCCAGACAATCTGCCTTTGAGATTCTGGGCGTGAGAAAGTCCCACATGCAGGGTGCCGGGCTGAGAGCTCCCGGCCCTTCGGGAAGGCCCAGAGGGCGTACAAGGCAGAGGCTGCCGCCGTAGGAGCCTTTGCTGCCCTGCCCTGCGTGTACCCGGAGCCCAGAGCCCAGGGCGCCCTGGAGAGTTCACCTCCAGCGGCCTTGTGTGGGCAGCAGAGATGCCCCGCGCCCCAGCCTCCTGTGAGGTGCCGTGTCACCATGCCCCTGTTCCCGCAGGCGACCAGCTGCGCCGTGTGACCATCCTCCCCCCTCTGAGGACCGCACCGGTGGTTCGAGGTGAGGGAGGGCCCGTGAGGCCGGGCTGGGAGGGCAGCTGCACGGGGTCCCGCTTCCCCGCCGGACACTGGAGAAGCTCTGGGAGAGGCTCCTGGTTGCTGGGATGTCTGGGTCCAGGCGGCTCCTCCCCGGATGCCCGGCCCTTGGGCAGCAGCGTCCTGGACTTGGGGGTGTGAGGAGCGCCCCTCAGGACCGCCCTGGCTCCCCACAGCCCTGAACCCCGCGCACAACGGGCGGGTGTGCAGCACCTGGGGCGACTTCCACTACAAGACCTTCGACGGCGACGTCTTCCGCTTCCCGGGCCTGTGCAACTATGTCTTCTCCGCGCACTGCGGGGCCGCCTACGAGGACTTCAACGTCCAGGTCCGCCGCGGCCTGGAGTCCAATGTCAGCACGCCGGTCGGGGTCACCATGAAGCTGGACGGCATGGTCATCCAGCTGACCAAGGGCTCCATCCAGGTCAACGGCCGCCCGTGAGTCTGGGGGACTGTGGGGGGGGGGGTTGTGCCCGAGAGTGGGACCCGCCCGCCCCTCCCATGTTGGGGCGCGGGGCTCTTTTCCTGCCCCGGAGGTGGTCCCCTCCTGGTCTTGTGGCCGCAGGACTACAGCCTCCCCTGGGACAGAGTTCCCCTCACACCTGCTGCCACCATCCATGGGCACCGTGCTCTTCTCCCACACATGAGCGCAAGGGCCTTCCCTGCCCCATCCCGCAAGCCCCTCAGCGCCTCAGCCCTGCCCTCTCTCCGCAGAATCCAGCCGCCTTTTAGCCAGTCCGGCGTCGTTATCGAGCACACCAGCGGCCACCTGAAGGTGGTGGCCAGGCTGGGCCTGGTCTTCATGTGGGGCCAGGACGGCAGCCTTCTGGTGAGGGGGGGCCCCGGGGCTGGGCGGGGGGCGTCTCCAGCCCAACAGCCTCCCGAGAGGGAAGGAAGTGCACTGGGCAAAGGTGGGTGGGAAGGTCAGCCCCACCCCAGAGGGCGGGTGAGGAGGGGGGCCCAGTGCTAAGGGGCTGCTGGGATCTACACCCCCCTCCCCCGGTTGTTGCAGACCCTGTGTGAGCGGGGGGTGGGGGTGGGGGGGTGTCTCCTCCAGGACACAGAGCCCTGTGTGGCGTCGCGGGGGCCGGAGGAGGCTCCCGGTCCGTGTCAGCCCCTCCTTGGAAATGTCCCACACCTTGTGTGTCCTTCCGGTCCTGAGTCGTCCCTGGCGGGGCCAGGTGGCTGACACGTCCCCCCCCTTCCAGCTGGAGCTGGATGCCAAGTACTCAAACCAGACCTGCGGGCTCTGCGGAGACTTCAACGGCGTGCCTGTCTTCAACGAGTTCCTCTCCCACGGTGAGCCCCTCCCCACGGCTGTCCCCTGTGTCTGCTCCCGGCCCCTCCCCGTGGCCTTCCGGAGTCCCAGGCCACGCGTCTCCAGCTTGTGCGCACGTGCACCCACGTGGGCGCAGACACACCTGCACGCTCCCGGCACACACAGGTGTGACCCCGGAGGCACATCCGGGCGCCTGTTCCCGGCGCAGCCGCTCTGGGCTGCGGTCGCACAAGCGCGCCCCCACCTGAGAGACGGCCCAGCCTCCCATCAGGCCCCCCGCACTGCTGCTCAGGCCTCCAGGCTTGGCTGCCAGGAAGTGGGACCCGCGCGGGCTGGAGTCCCCACCCCCAGGTCCCCTTCGCCAGGCCCGCGAAGTCCCACACGAGGCTCACCCATAGGAGGCTTCCGGCCGTGGGGGATGAGCTGCCCACGCATCCGTGACCCTGGCCACACAGGCCTGGCACGGGGTTGGCTGGGCTCGGAGGGCAGGGAGGAGGCTGGGGTCGCTCTCCAGCTCTCTGGGGTACATGCCGGCCTCAGTCAACAGGCCTCAGCCCTCAGCTGCAACCCCGAGAGCCTTAGGTGTTTCCTCACTTACTCTTCAGACACTCTGAACGTCCCCTGTGGCCACTGCCTCAGCTGGCAGTGGGGGGGGGGCAGAGGGGCGGCCGGGATGCCGCGGGCATCTTGGGGGACAGCTCGTGCTCGCTGCAGGTGTCAAGCTGACCCCCATCGAGTTTGGGAATCTGCAGAAGATGGACGGCCCCACCGAGCAGTGTCAGGACCCTGTGCCTGTGCCGCTGACGAGCTGCTCGCTGGGCACTGTAAGCCCTGGAGGACATGGGGGCGGGGGCGGCGGGCTCTGTCCCGGCCCGGGGAGGGGGGGGTTGGGGAGTCAGGGGCCCTGGCTCAGCACGGCCTCTGGCTCGGCCCCAGGGCATCTGTGAGGAGCTCCTGAGCAGCCACCCCTTCTGGGGCTGCAACGCCCTGGTGGACGCCGCCAGCTACGTGCAGGCCTGCCAGCAAGACCTCTGCCTGTGCCATCTCACTGACCTGACCAGCTGCGTCTGCCACACCGTCGCCGAGTACTCCCGCCAGTGCGCCCACGCAGGGGGGCAGCCCCTGGACTGGCGGGCCCCCGACCTCTGCCGTGAGTGCCCCGGCCCGCCCCAGCCCCGTCACCGTGCTGCCCTGCCTCGGCCCAGAGGTGGGGGCAGGACGTGACCCCTCCCCCACTCTGTCCTCCACCCTGCAGCCCAGACCTGCCCCTCCAACATGCAGTACCGCGAGTGTGGCTCGCCCTGCGCAGACACCTGCTCCAACCCGGAGCACTCCCAGCTCTGCGAGGAGCACTGCATGGCCGGCTGCTTCTGTCCCGAGGGTGAGAGGGTGCCCCACCCCCGCCGGCCCCCTGAGAACCACAGATGCATCCTGGACCCTTGGATCTGAGGGGCCCCTGAAGGGCAGGTGGCCTTGGGTGGGGGGGCCAGTCTCCACACGCTCGCGTGGTGGGCGCGGCCCAGCACCTGCCGTACGGGCCACCTGCTTTTGCAGGGACGGTGCTCGATGACATTGGCCAGACTGGCTGCATCCCGGCATCCCAGTGCGCCTGCGTGTACAACGGGGCCGCCTACGCCCCGGGGACTGTCTACTCCACAGGCTGCACCAACTGGTAGGGGCTGCTCCCCTGCCTGCCTGCTCCTCCCCACACACGTGCTGGATGGCCCCTCGGGGGGCACGGCCCAGGGGCTGGCCGTCGTCCCTCAGCTGGGGCCCGTGGCTGCGCAGCGGCGCGGGGGGCCTGGCGGGACCCTGGTCCGTGTGCTGGTGCGGGGCGGGGGGGGGGGGCGGGGCCCGGGGCCGCGCACAGACGGTCTCTCCCTGCGCCCAGCACCTGCTCCGGTGGCCGGTGGACGTGCCGGGAGGTGCCGTGCCCGGGAGCCTGCTCGGTGCTGGGGGGCTCCCACTTCTCCACGTTCGACGAGAGGCAGTACACGGTGCACGGAGACTGCAGCTACGTGTTGGCCAAGGTACGGGCCCCAGGGTCCTCGCTCCGGGCAGAGCAGCTGTCAGCCGTGGGAGCCCCCGCCCAGGCTGCACTCAGTGGCTGCATCTGGGGCCACTCCGGCTCCTGGTGCCAGCCCCACGGGGTCTTCTGGATGATGGAGCCAAGCGGGGGGCAGGGGGACGCAGGGGTCTCCGGGCAGAGCATGAGGACTTGTGTCCGCAGCCATGTGACAGCAGTGCCTTCACCGTGCTGGCCGAGCTGCGCAGGTGCGGCCTGACGGACAGTGAGACTTGCCTGAAGAGCCTGACCTTGAGCCTGGACGGGGGGCACACGGTGAGAACAGACCCGGCGGGGGGGCTGGGGGGACACATGGTGAAGGCAGACCCGAGGGGTGCTGGGGGGCACACAGTGGGAGCAGACCCGGGAGGAGGCTGGCGGGAGAGCACTCAGTGAGGGCAGACTTGGGGGATCCTGAAGGGGCACATGGTGAGGGCAGGCCTGGGGGGGGCTGGGGGCCACATAGTGAGAACAGACCTGGGGGGAGCCTGGGGGGGCACACGGTGAAGGCAGATCCAAGAGGGCCTGGGGGGAGCACATGGGAGGGCAGACCCAGGGGGTTTGTGGGGGCATAGTGAGAGCAGATGGGGGTTGGGGGAATCTGTGTCCCTCATGGCAAGTGACTTCCGCCCAAGCCCTTGATCCCGGCGTGGGCAGCAAGTGGCCAGGTGGCATGGCCTGAGGACCCTCCCACCCCAGAGATCTCTGAGTCCCCAGATGGAGCAGCTCAGGGAGGGAACAAGGCACGTCGGGTAGCTTGGCAACATTGAAGTCAACGTCCATATTTTATAAAGTCACTTTCGTTTTTATGGGGCTGAGAAAATTCAGTCCTTGAAGGACACGCCGAGAAGCTGAGCACAGGCAGAGCGTGGTCATCGGCCCCTGCTCGCGGGAGCCTGTGGCCCCTGCAGACAGGGGTCTTGCAGGCACATGTCACGGGCTCTGGGGCGACTTGGGGCGCTGGCAGAGCCCTGGCTCACCCCGTCCCTGCTATGTGCTGCTCCCAGGTCATCACGGTCAAGGCCGGTGGGGAGGTGTTTGTCAACCAGATCTACACCCAGACGCCCATCTCAGCAGGTGAGGCTGCGGCCCTGTCCCTCCAGGAGTGCCGCTCTTCACACACCACTGAGACCTTGTCCCCGTGTCCACAGCCAACGTCACACTCTTCAGACCCTCAACCTTCTTCATCATCGCCCAGACCAACCTGGGCCTGCAGGTGGACATCCAGCTGGTACCCACCATGCAGGTGTTCGTGAGGCTGGCGCCCGAGCTCCGAGGGCTGACCTGCGGTAAGAGGGGCCGCCTGCCCTGGGCGCCGGGGCCCACCCTCAGCGGCCGGGGCCCCCGGGGCCTCACGCTGCCCTCCTGCCCCAGGCCTGTGCGGGAACTTCAACCAGAACCAGGCCGACGACTTCCGGGCCCTCAGCGGCGTGGTGGAGGGCACGGCTGCCGCCTTCGCCAACACCTGGAAGACCCAGGCCGCCTGCCCCAACGTCAAGAACACCTTCGAGGACCCCTGCTCCCTCAGCGTGGAGAACGGTACGTGGATCCATGTGGCTCCAGGCCCTGCCGTGTGCCGGTGACCCCCAGGCCACGGAGGTCTACTCTGGCCCCGAAGGAGCGATTCAGGTGGTACACGGGCAAACTCCCCAGCAGCTGCGGCAACTTCTGGAAGGAAAGGAACAGGGTGTTGTGGGGGTGGTGGAGGCGGTCCTAAGTGTGCCTGCCGACCACAGACGGGCCCTCGGGAAGGAGCCTGGGAGCCCACCCGCTCCAGGCTCCGTTCTCTGCGTGACGCCAGCTGTCCGCCCCGCCAACCTCCCCCACTCCTCTGTCCACAGAGAAGTACGCTCAGCACTGGTGCTCCCGACTCACGGACCCCCACGGCCCCTTCGTCCAGTGCCACGCCGCCGTGAGCCCCAGCACCTACCACTCGGTAATGCCCTCCCTGCACCTGTCCCCTCTGGCCCAGGCTGGGACCTGCTAGGTACAGAGATTAGAGGCTGGAGCCCTTCCAGCACACGTGGGCGGGGTCTGTCTGCTGAGGGTGTGGGGCCCCTGGTGCGAGCTGGAGGGGGAGTCCCAGCGGAGGCGGGGGGGCAGTGTGGGGATGCTCGCTGCGTGTGGGTGACCACGGCCCTGTCCCCAGAACTGCATGTTCGACACGTGTAACTGTCAGAAGAGCGAGGACTGTCTGTGTGCGGCCCTGTCCGCCTACGTGCACGCCTGTGCCGCCAAGGGGGTGCTGCTCAGCGGCTGGAGGGACGGCGTGTGCAGTGAGTGTCCCCAGGCCCAGGAATACACGCTCCGTGGCTACTGTCCCCGCGTGGGGCTTCCATGCAGGCCTGGGACCCCGCAGTTGGGGCAGGCCTGCTGCGGGTAGGGAAGTGGGGGTGTCTGGGGACGGAGTGGTGGCTGCTGCCCTGCTCTGAGTGCCGCCCCTGCCTGGCATCCTGCAGCGAAGCCCATGGCCACCTGCCCGAAGTCGTTGACCTACCACTACCACATCAGCACCTGCCAGCCCACCTGCCGGGCCCGGAATCACGAGGACGTCACCTGCGGCATCAGCTTTGTCCCCGTGGACGGCTGCGCTTGCCCCCAAGGCACCTTCATGGATGAAGCGGGCAAGTGTGTGCCGGCCACCAGCTGTCCCTGCTACCACGAGGGCTCTGTGGTCCCCAGTGGGGAGTCTCTGCATGAGCGTGGGGCCGTCTGGTAAGAGCCGCTGCCGGCTGGGCCTGGGGGGGGCAGGGCAGCCTAGGTGGGGGGACCCTCTGACCCCCCCTCTCCTCCCAGCACGTGCACGCAAGGCTTGCTGACCTGCATCGGAGGCCAGGCTCCTGCCCCAGGTGAGCCCTGAGAGCGAGAGGGAGGGGCTCTCATCTCCACGCCAGGCTTCAGGGCGGACCCTGCCCTGGGTCAGTGTGGCTGGTGGGTGCTGATGGGCTTCTCTGTCAGGCCCGGTCTGTGCCCTCTGGGCTCAGGGAAGGGGTGGCGGCGGGGGGTGGGTGGGAGCAGGCCGCGCATATGCACACGCACCCCGGTGGCCGGGTCTCAGGGCAGCGCACACCCGGCTGCTGGGAAACACGCAGAGCCCCGGCTCTCAGAGCCAGCCTGGTGGTTGGCGGCTGGGGAAGCCCTGAGCAGCCCCTGCCTCCCCAGTCTGCACCCCGCCCATGGTCTACGTCGACTGTCGCAATGCCACGCCGGGCGCCGCCGGGGCCAGCTGTCAGAAGAGCTGCTTCACCCTGGACATGGACTGTGTGAGTGTCCCCTGAGCCCCCAGGGACCCCCTGCGGGAGCCTGCCGTGTGGCCCTCTCAGGCTGGGCCCAGGAAGAGCCCTGCCCGAACACTGTCCTGGCCCGCTGGGGGCCACGGGGGGGGGGACCCCTGCTATCCATCCCCGGTCCCCTGAGCTGTGTGCGCTGTGCCCCACAGTACAGCTCCCGGTGTGAGCCCGGCTGCGTGTGCCCCGACGGGCTGGTGGCCGATGGTGAGGGCGGCTGCGTTGCTGTGGAGGACTGTCCCTGTGTGCATGACGAGGCGAGCTACCTGCCCGGCCAGACTATCTGGGTGGGCTGCAACACCTGGTACGCGGGGCCCCGAGACCCCACCCCAGCCAAGCCCCAGGAAACCTCCCCCTCCCCCCCGGCTGGGCCTGAGACCCCTCCCCGCCGGCTGGGCCTGAGACCCGTCCCCAGTGGGTCCCTGAGACCCCTCCCTAAGACCCCTCCCCAGAGAGCTCCGGCCCCAGCTTTGGGCTGACTGCCCCCCTCCCCCGCCCCCCAGCACCTGTAAGAACAGGATGTGGCAGTGCACACACGAGCCCTGCCTGGCCACCTGCGCCGTGTACGGGGACAGCCACTACCTCACTTTTGACGGGCAGCGCTACAGCTTTAGCGGCGACTGCGAGTACACTCTGCTTCAGGTACAAGGTCCCCTGGCTCCCGCACGCTGCCCAGGCTGTCCCAGGTGCTCCCCTCCCCCCCGCTGCCGCGTCAGCTTCCGTTTCTCCCCAGGACCATTGCGGCCAGAATGGCACTGCCAACGGGACCTTCCGTGTTGTCACCGAAAACGTCCCCTGCGGGACCACGGGTGTCACCTGCTCCAAGGCCATCAAGCTCTTCCTGGGGGTGAGTGGGGGGCCGGGTGGGAGCGGGGGCACCCCCTCAGAGGCCCTGGAGAACGCCTGGAAGGTGAGCAGGGACGGGCCTGAGGAACCCCTCTCCCCCCAGAGCTACGAGCTGAGGTTGAGTGGCGGCCACGTGGAGGTGATCCAGAAGGGGGAGGGGCAGGAGGCCCCCTACTCCATCCGCCAGATGGGCATCTACCTGGTGGTGGACACTGAGGCCGGCCTGGTGCTGCTGTGGGACAGGAAGACCACCATCTTCCTCAAACTCAGCCCTGAGTTCAAGGTGGGCCCCTGCTGCCCTCACCGGGACCAAGGGCTGGCTGGGAGGGTGCCGGATGGGGACAGAGGAGGGACTCGCCAGCGCCTCGAGGGGGGCGGCAGGCAGGGGGTCGTCTGTGTCCACTGTGTCCTGTGGCTCCTCCCAGAGCTGGAAGTCCCTCCAGGCTGTGGTCACAGGATGCACCCCTGGAGGCTCTGGGGGAGGACCCCTCCTGCCTCCTCACGAGGCCACGCTCACCAGTCCCTGCAGGACCTGACCCAGTCTTTGGGGGACCCCTTTCCTACAGGAGGGACGCCCCCGTGGCCCCAAGCGCTAAGCAGGGCCATACACGGAGACACAAAGGCAGAGCACCAGCCTCCTCCCTGGGGTCCTGGGGACATGTAGTCCCTGGGGAAGGAACTGGGACCCAGGAGGCATGTGCTCTGAGCTCCCCCATGCCTCCCGCCTCCCCCCCACCCCCTGTAGGGCCGGGTCTGCGGGCTGTGTGGGAACTTTGACGACAATGCCGTCAATGACTTCACCACGCGGAGCCAGTCCGTGGTGGGCAACGCCCTGGAGTTTGGCAACAGCTGGAAATTCTCCCCGTCCTGCCCCGACGCCCCGGCCCCCCGGGACCCCTGCACCGCCAACCCGTACCGCAAGTCCTGGGCCCAGAAGCAGTGCAGCATCCTCACCAGCGCCACCTTTGCCGCCTGCCACGCCCATGTATGCGGGTGCTCCCGGGGCGCCTGGGGAGGACGGGACGGACGTGGGGCTGGCATCAGCTGCCACCTTTTGGACCAGCCCGTGGTCAGCCCTGTGGGACCACGCATCTGCTCTCCCTGAGCGCCGGGGGAAGCGGCGTGGCCACGGGTCTCTCAGCAGCGCTGGGGAATCCGGCCCCGAATCCCGAGCCTCTCTCCCCGCTAGGTGGAGCCTGCCAAGTACTACGAGGCCTGTGTGGGCGACGCATGTGCCTGTGACTCTGGGGGCGACTGTGAGTGTCTCTGCACGGCCGTGGCTGCCTACGCCCAGGCCTGTCACGATGTGGGCGTGTGCGTGTCCTGGCGGACCCCGGACATCTGCCGTGAGTTCACAGAATGTGTCATCAGGGCAGGGCGGGGCCCCAGGGAGTGACGGAGTGGTGTGCGCTTAAGGCTGGTTGCCCATGTGTGGGGCAGGAGGTGATGGAAAGGAACCTGAAAGGGGGGAGAGGTGTCAATGGAGAGATGGCAGAATGAACCCAGAGGGGTCCGTAGAGCCCTGCTCCCCCACCCCGCCCACTTAGAACCTGGCTGGAGGGGAGTGTAGTGGGCAGCTGCTCTGGCCAGAGTCCCCCACCCTGACAGGTGGACTCTGCTGCATCTGGTCATGGGCATTCGAGGCCGTTACCCTCCGAGGCCCCATCCGGGAGGGGCAGGGGAGGGAAATGACTCTGTCAGAGGTCGGGGTGCAGGGGCCGCTCAGCCGGCCAGTGTGTGGCCATCCTTCCCCGGGCAGCACTGCACCCGGGGCTGCTGGGTGGCTCGCTCTGGCCGGAGCCGGGCGCTGAGCCTGCCCCCTCGCCTGCAGCCCTGTTCTGCGACTACTACAACCGCGAGGGCCAGTGCGAGTGGCACTACCGGCCGTGCGGCGCGCCCTGCATGAGGACCTGCCGGAACCCGAGTGGCCGCTGTCTGCATGACCTACGGGGCCTGGAAGGTGAGCTGCTGCCCTGCTGGTCAGAGGGGCTGCCTGGGGTCTTGGGGGTCATGGCCAGGGTTGTCCTGGGGTCCTAGGGTCCCAACCCCTTGAGGTGCCATTGTGGGTGCAGCCTCATGCACCCAGCGGGCTCTGGGTGAGGCCTAGTGCTGGGGACCGAACCAAGGCCGTGGGGGTGAGGCTGTTGGGCAGGTGGTTGGCTGGGACTCAGGCCTTTTTGGCCTGTAGGCTGCTACCCCAAGTGCCCGCCAGAGGCCCCCATCTTCGATGAGGACCAGATGCAGTGTGTGGCAGTGTGTCCCACACCCTCCCCGCCACCACCCTGCCGTGTCCAAGGCAAGTCATACCGGCCGGGCGAGACGGTGCCATCTGACAAGAACTGCCAGTCCTGGTGAGTCCTTGGCCTGAGGGGCGAGGAGCCTGGGCCACCGCCCTCGGGGCCTTGCTGCAGCCTGGGTCTCCTGTGGGGTCCGGCTGGGAGCAGGCTGGGGGTGGGCAGCCTGAGGGGTCGAAGGGAAGGGAGAGGAGTGGGAGGGGGCGATGCCGCCACCCCGAGGACCTCCGGACAGGAAATGGCCGTCGGACTGTCAGTGGGGCTCCCTGGCGTGCCAGACGGCTGCTTCCATTGGTCACTGATTGGAAGGGGCCTCCGTGCCCGGCAGCCGGGGCTGAGGGGCGGCTCCGGCACAGGAGCAACGCACTGGCCCCCAGACTCACCTCCTCCCTCCTGTCACCAGCGTTTGCACCGAAAGTGGCGTGCAGTGTGCCTACGACACCGAGGGTGAGTGGCAGGCGGTCTTCCTTGGGTCTGGGGTCTCCGGGTCCCCACCTGCCCCCCAACCCCTAACGTGCTTGGCACCTCCTCCTCCTAACAGCCTGTGTCTGCATCTATGACGGGCGGCGCTTCCGGCCAGGAGACGTCATCTACCACACGACCGATGGCACAGGGGGCTGCATCTCCGCCCACTGCTTGGCCAACGGCACCATCGACAGGAGGGTCTACATCTGCAGCCCCAGCACCCCCGCCCCGCCAACCACCTTCTCCTTCTCCACATTCCCGCTTGGTAAGGCGGGGCTGTCCCTCGTGCTGAGAATCCAGGAGGGGCCTCGCCTCTGCAGCCGGGAAGGGCGCCCTCATCCAACACGCCCCGCGACTGGCGCCCTTAGCTGCGCCGTCAGGGCCGGGGGTCTTGGCATGGGGCAGGGGCTCCAAGCAAAGGGACCTCAGGTAGGCCCTTGGGAGGAGGGCTGCCGGGAGCACCCCTGGGGAGGCCTTGGCTTGTCGTTGCCACCCACCCTTCTTAGGCCGCACTGAGGGTCACGTGCCCCAGCCCCTCTGCCTCTTAAGGAGGGGGTCTTTAGAGCCCTAGCAGACCTTCCCCCAGAGTGCAAATTCTGCTCACGGTATAAACGTCATCAACGCTGTGGGCTCCACACCTGCCCTGTGTCCAGTGTGTCCTGGGGACTTGGTCCCTGTGCTCCCCTTGCTCCCATCATAGGTGGGGACAGTCATGCAGACTGACACAGTGAGACGCGCAAGGCGGCTGATGGACGGGGGTAGGGACGAAGGGTGGCAGGGTGCCTCGAGGAGCCGCAGAGACTTAGCCTCCCGCCTTCTCTTCCACCCTCAGTCGTGAGCTCAACACGTCCGTCCCGCACGTGCCACAGCTCTACCAAGAGCACGGCACCCCCAAGCACTCGGAGCAGCACCCTGTCCTCCACCCCGGGCACGACCTCCAGTCCTCCGACGAGCTCTCTCCACCCCCGCCAGGCCTGTGGGGAAGATTGCCAGTGGTCACCGTGGCTGGACGTCAGTCACCCGGGACGGGGCATCGATAGCGGTGACTTCGACACACTGGACAACATCCGTGCCCACGGGTACAAGGTCTGCCCAGCGCCGCAGAGCGTGGAGTGCCGGGCCGAGGGTGCCCCCGAGGTACCGATCGAAGTCCTGGGGCAGCACGTGGAGTGCAGCCCAACGAGGGGGTTGACCTGTTACAACCGCAAGCAGGCTTCGGGGCTCTGCCACAACTACCAGATCAGGATCCAGTGCTGCTCCCCCCGGGCCTGTCTGACCACCACTCCTGCAACGTCCCGGACAACGGAAACGGAGCCCACACAGGGGGTCAGGACCATGCCCGTCACCACAACGGGCCCACACACTGTCTCTACAACTAGCAAAACGCCTGCTCCAGGTACCACCACACCGGCCCCAGGTACTCCCACACCCGTGCCAGTGACCACGACAACCACCCCAAGTACTCCCACACCCGTGCCAGTGACCACGACACCCACCCCAAGTACTCCCACACCCACCCCAAGTACTCCCACACCCGTGCCAGTGACCACGACAACCACCCTAAGTACTCCTACACCCACCTCAAGTACTCCCACACCTGTGCCAGTCACCACGACAGCCACCCTAAGTACTCCCACACCCGTGCCAGTCACCACGACACCCACCCCAAGTACTCCCACACCTGTGCCAGTCACCACGACACCCACCCCAAGTACTCCCACACCCGTGCCAGTCACCACGACAACCACCCCAAGTACTCCCACACCCGTGCCAGTCACCACGACACCCACCCCAAGTACTCCCACACCCGTGCCAGTGACCACGACACCCACCCCAAGTACTCCCACACCCGTGCCAGTCACCACGACAACCACCCCAAGTACTCCCACACCCGTGCCAGTGACCACGACACCCACCCCAAGTACTCCCACACCCGTGCCAGTCACCACGACAACCACCCCAAGTACTCCCACACCCGTGCCAGTCACCACGACACCCACCCCAAGTACTCCCACACCCGTGCCAGTGACCACGACACCCACCCCAAGTACTCCCACACCCGTGCCAGTCACCACGACAACCACCCCAAGTACTCCCACACCCGTGCCAGTGACCACGACACCCACCCCAAGTACTCCCACACCCGTGCCAGTCACCACGACAACCACCCCAAGTACTCCCACACCCGTGCCAGTGACCACGACACCCACCCCAAGTACTCCCACACCTGTGCCAGTCACCACGACACCCACCCCAAGTACTCCCACACCCGTGCCAGTCACCACGACAACCACCCCAAGTACTCCCACACCCGTGCCAGTCACCACGACACCCACCCCAAGTACTCCCACACCTGTGCCAGTCACCACGACACCCACCCCAAGTACTCCCACACCCGTGCCAGTCACCACGACAACCACCCCAAGTACTCCCACACCCGTGCCAGTCACCACGACACCCACCCCAAGTACTCCCACACCCGTGCCAGTGACCACGACACCCACCCCAAGTACTCCCACACCCGTGCCAGTCACCACGACAACCACCCCAAGTACTCCCACACCCGTGCCAGTGACCACGACACCCACCCCAAGTACTCCCACACCCGTGCCAGTCACCACGACAACCACCCCAAGTACTCCCACACCCGTGCCAGTCACCACGACACCCACCCCAAGTACTCCCACACCCGTGCCAGTGACCACGACACCCACCCCAAGTACTCCCACACCCGTGCCAGTCACCACGACAACCACCCCAAGTACTCCCACACCCGTGCCAGTGACCACGACACCCACCCCAAGTACTCCCACACCTGTGCCAGTCACCACGACAACCACCCCAAGTACTCCCACACCCGTGCCAGTCACCACGACACCCACCCCAAGTACTCCCACACCCGTGCCAGTGACCACGACACCCACCCCAAGTACTCCCACACCCGTGCCAGTCACCACGACAACCACCCCAAGTACTCCCACACCCGTGCCAGTGACCACGACACCCACCCCAAGTACTCCCACACCCGTGCCAGTCACCACGACAACCACCCCAAGTACTCCCACACCCGTGCCAGTCACCACGACACCCACCCCAAGTACTCCCACACCCGTGCCAGTGACCACGACACCCACCCCAAGTACTCCCACACCCGTGCCAGTCACCACGACAACCACCCCAAGTACTCCCACACCCGTGCCAGTGACCACGACACCCACCCCAAGTACTCCCACACCCGTGCCAGTCACCACGACAACCACCCCAAGTACTCCCACACCCGTGCCAGTCACCACGACACCCACCCCAAGTACTCCCACACCTGTGCCAGTCACCACGACACCCACCCCAAGTACTCCCACACCCGTGCCAGTCACCACGACAACCACCCCAAGTACTCCCACACCCGTGCCAGTCACCACGACACCCACCCCAAGTACTCCCACACCCGTGCCAGTGACCACGACACCCACCCCAAGTACTCCCACACCCGTGCCAGTCACCACGACAACCACCCCAAGTACTCCCACACCCGTGCCAGTGACCACGACACCCACCCCAAGTACTCCCACACCCGTGCCAGTCACCACGACAACCACCCCAAGTACTCCCACACCCGTGCCAGTCACCACGACACCCACCCCAAGTACTCCCACACCCGTGCCAGTGACCACGACACCCACCCCAAGTACTCCCACACCCGTGCCAGTCACCACGACAACCACCCCAAGTACTCCCACACCCGTGCCAGTGACCACGACACCCACCCCAAGTACTCCCACACCCGTGCCAGTCACCACGACAACCACCCCAAGTACTCCCACACCCGTGCCAGTCACCACGACACCCACCCCAAGTACTCCCACACCCGTGCCAGTGACCACGACACCCACCCCAAGTACTCCCACACCCGTGCCAGTCACCACGACAACCACCCCAAGTACTCCCACACCCGTGCCAGTGACCACGACACCCACCCCAAGTACTCCCACACCCGTGCCAGTCACCACGACAACCACCCCAAGTACTCCCACACCCGTGCCAGTCACCACGACACCCACCCCAAGTACTCCCACACCCGTGCCAGTGACCACGACACCCACCCCAAGTACTCCCACACCCGTGCCAGTCACCACGACAACCACCCCAAGTACTCCCACACCCGTGCCAGTGACCACGACACCCACCCCAAGTACTCCCACACCCGTGCCAGTGACCACGACAACCACCCCAAGTACTCCCACACCCGTGCCAGTGACCACGACACCCACCCCAAGTACTCCCACACCTGTGCCAGTCACCACGACAACCACCCCAAGTACTCCCACACCCGTGCCAGTCACCACGACACCCACCCCAAGTACTCCCACACCCGTGCCAGTGACCACGACACCCACCCCAAGTACTCCCACACCTGTGCCAGTCACCACGACAACCACCCCAAGTACTCCCACACCCGTGCCAGTGACCACGACACCCACCCCAAGTACTCCCACACCCGTGCCAGTGACCACGACAACCACCCCAAGTACTCCCACACCCGTGCCAGTCACCACGACAACCACCCCAAGTACTCCCACACCCGTGCCAGTGACCACGACAACCACCCCAAGTACTCCCACACCCGTGCCAGTGACCACGACAACCACCCCAAGTACTCCCACACCCGTGCCAGTCACCACGACAACCACCCCAAGTACTCCCACACCCGTGCCAGTGACCACGACACCCACCCCAAGTACTCCCACACCCGTGCCAGTGACCACGACACCCACCCCAAGTACTCCCACACCCGTGCCAGTGACCACGACACTCACCTCAAGTACTCCCACACCTGTGCCAATGACCACGACAACCACCCCAAGTACTCCCACACCTGTGCCAGTCACCACGACAACCACCCTAAGTACTCCCACACCCGTGCCAGTCACCACGACACCCACCCCAAGTACTCCTACACCTGTGCCAGTCACCACGACAACCACCCCAAGTACTCCCACACCCGTGCCAGTCACCACGACACCCACCCCAAGTACTCCCACACCCGTGCCAGTCACCACGACACCCACCCCAAGTACTCCCACACCCGTGCCAGTGACCACGACAACCCCCCTAAGTACTCCTACACCCACCTCAAGTACTCCCACACCTGTGCCAGTCACCACGACAGCCACCCTAAGTACTCCCATACCCGTGCCAGTGACCACGACACCCACCCCAAGTACTCCCATACCCATGCCAGTGACCACGACACTCACCCCAAGTACTCCCACACCTGCCCCAGGCACCACTACAGCTCTGAAAAGCACCCCCTTGACTCTGAGTCCAATGTCAGTTTCAACAACACATGAGACTTGTTTACAAATGTTGTGCAACTGGACCCAGTGGTTTGACAGCAGCTACCCCGAGCCTGGTATAAACGGTGGAGATTTCGACACTTTTCAAGATTTGAGATCCAAAGGACATAAGTTTTGTGAAAAGCCCAGCAAAGTGGAGTGCAGGGCACAGTTCTTCCCAAACGTCCCACTGGAGGAGCTGGGGCAGGACGTGATCTGTGACAAGAGAGTGGGGCTGATGTGCCTCAACAGGAACCAATTGCCCCCAATCTGCTATAACTATGAAATCCGGATCGAGTGCTGCGAGCTAGTGGATGTGTGTGGAAGCACCACGCACCCTGTGACGTCTGAGACCACACATTCCACCCGAGAGGAGACCACGACCCAGACACTGCTTACCTGGACCACAGGAATCCCTTCATCTCCCACACAGCACGGCACCATCAGCTCAGTGCATGTGCACCCCTCAACCAGCATCACATCTAGTACACGCTCGGTCTCCGTGCCAGAAACCAGTGCAACTTCTGTGCCGAAAACCAGCCCGACGTCTGTGCCAGAAACCAGCACAACCTCCGTGCCAGAAACCAGCACAACTTCTTTGCCAAAAACCAGCCCGACCTCTGTGCCAGAAACCAGCGCAACCTCCGTGCCGAAAACGAGCC
>NW_024082495.1:133289-170723 GCF_003009895.1 Hyaena hyaena
ACCTCCGTGCCAGAAACCAGTGCAACTTCTGTGCCGAAAACCAGCCCGACCTCTGTGCCAGAAACCAGTGCAACTTCTGTGCCGAAAACCAGCACAACCTCTGTGCCAGAAACCAGCGCAACCTCTGTACTGAAAACCAGCCCGACTTCTGTGCCAGAAACCAGTGCAACTTCTGTGCCGAAAACCAGCACAACTTCTGTGCCAGAAACCAGCGCAACCTCTGTACTGAAAACCAGCGCAACCTCCGTACCAGAAACCAGTGCAACCTCCGTGCCGAAAACCAGCGCAACCTCTGTGCCAGAAACCAGCGCAACCTCCGTGCCACACACCAGCCCGACCTCCGTGCCACAAACCAGCGCAACCTCCGTGCCACACACCAGCCCGACCTCCGTGCCACAAACCAGCCCGACCTCTGTTCTCACATCCGCAGCTACCCACTCCCCACCGGTGACCGTCACCTGCCAGCCACAGTGCAGGTGGACCAAGTGGTTCGACGTGGACGTCCCGTCGCCCGGGCCCCACGGAGGAGACGTGGAAACCTTCGACAACATCGTCAGGAGGGGAGAGAAAATCTGTCGCCGGCCCGAGTACATCGCGAAGCTGGAGTGCCGGGCCGAGAGCCACCCCGACGTCAGCATCGAGTCGCTGGACCAGGTGGTGGAGTGCAGCGTCAGCAAGGGCCTGGTGTGCCGCAACCAGGACCAGGATGATGGCGGCACGTGCCTCAACTACGAGGTCCGCGTGCTGTGCTGTGAGCCCTGCCCTCGGACCCCTGTGACGTCCCATGTGACTCCACCTACCAAGCCCTCGTCCCCTCCAGAACCGACCTCCGTGGTGTCCACAGTGCCGTCGCCCAGCTCCCGGGCGCTGTCCACCACCACGTGCTACTGTAGTGTGTCTGACAAGCTGTACCCCGCAGGTAAGTGACCTCTGCCTGCGGCGTGTGGTGTGTGCAGCCCCGGCCACTGTGAGGGAGAGGGGAGGGGTCCCTGGTCCTTGCGATTGGGCTACGTGTCGTCTCTGAGCGGCAATGAGCCATCTTTTAGGATTTATCCCGTCTGTTTCTGGGCAGGAGGGTCTCCTAGGCGGTCAGCCCGCGGGGCGGGCCAGCAGGACCCGTAGCCGGCAACGGCCACTGTGCGCCGTGGCTCTCGAGCCGCCCCCAGCGTGGCTCCGCTCATACCTCCTGTCCCTTTTTCTGGCAGGATCCATCATTTACCAAGAGACCGACCTCGCCGGCCACTGCTATTATGCTGCCTGCAGCCTGGACTGCCACGTGGTCAGGACGGATGGCACCTGCGCCAGCAGTACCCCACCCTCCACCCCATCCACCTCCCGGCCCGGGACCTCCCCTTCAGCCTCCATAACCGTCACCGAACAGGGATGCCCAAACGCAGTCCCCCCAAGAACGGTAACTCCCCTCCTCGCCGTCTCGGAGCCCGGTGCAGGGACCCTTGGCGTCTTTCTGGCCGGGCTGTGTGGGGGAGGGTCCGCCGCCGAGGGCTGAAGCAGGCAGATGGGGAAGTGGCTGGTTCTGGTCCCGCAGGACTGCCCGGCGTGTGTGGCCTGAGGTCAGACTTGCCGGTTCTAGGGGAGGCCCTAGCTCCGGATGGCGCCGGGCAGCCAGGGAGGGCGTGTAGGGTGGGGACTGAGCTCCAGGAGTGGAGGCCACATGCGAGGAAGGGGGTGGCGGGGTACCCCCTCCACTCCCTGGAGAGCCCCCCCGCGCCAGCCTGGTCCCCTCCCGCGGCTCCTCTCTCAGGGGACCACAGCGTCACAAGCCCGAGGTCTCTCTTCCGCAGAAAGGCGAGACCTGGGCCATGCCCAACTGCTCTCAGGCCACCTGTGAGGGCAACGGTGTCATCACCCTGCAGCCGCGCCAGTGCCCGCGGGCGCAGCGGCCGACCTGCGCCAACGGCTACCCTCCTGTGAAGGTCGTCGACCAGGACAGCTGTTGCCCACAATACCAGTGCCAGTGTGAGCCGGGAGCCGGGCTGCGGCGGCGGGGGTCAGACCCTGGGAGGGACTTCCAGACAGCGAGGCAGGGCAGGGGCGGTCCCAGTGCAATCCCGCCTGAGCCCCAGAGCCCCCGGGTCGTGTCAGGCGGGACGAGGCCTAGGGCGCGGGGCCCTGCTGAGCGGGCCTGGTCAAGCACCGGCCGGACGGAGCTCTGTGCTGGTGCGGGTCCGAGCCCTCGGGGCGGGCGTGGGGAGGCCCTCGTAAGGCGGCCGCGTGCCCGCAGGTGTGTGCAGCGGCTGGGGCGACCCCCACTACATCACCTTTGACGGCACCTACTACACGTTCCTGGACAACTGCACGTACGTGCTGGTGCAGCAGATCCTGCCCGTGTACGGCCACTTCCGCGTGCTCATCGACAACTACTTCTGCGGCGCGCAGGACGGGCTCTCCTGCCCGCAGTCCATCATCGTCGAGTACCAGCAGGACCGTGTCGTGCTGACCCGCAAGCCCGTGCGCGGGGTGATGACCAACGAGGTGGGGAGCCCCCCCCCCCCGACAGCTCCATGCGGACCGGGGCCGGCTGGGAGCGCCCCTCATTCGTGTTGTCCTCGGCTGTGTCGTGTGTGTCTAGATCATCTTCAACGATCAAGTGGTCAAGCCCGACTTCCAGAAAGACAGCCTGAGCGTCTCCCAAATCGGCATCAAGATGTACCTGACCATCCCCGAACTTGGCGTCCGGGTCATGTTCTCCGGCCTCCTCTTCTCGGTGGAGCTGCCTTTCAGCAAGTTTGCCAACAACACAGAGGGGCAGTGCGGTGAGTGCCTGTCCCCACCGGGCTCCGCCCCGTGCACGTAGCCGAGGGCATCTGCTGTGGGAAGGGTCGCCTCGGGTGCGCCCCCCCGCCCCCCCCCCCCCGGGAATGCATTCTCGGCCGGGGCTGGGGCTGCCGCGGGGCACCGGGCCTGCGGGCGTCCGGCTCCGCGGCTCCCAGAACGTGCAGGTCGGCCGCCCGCGGGGGGGCCTGGGCATCTGCGGCCCCGCCAGCCTCCCCCGCTCCCCGGCTCCAGGCACCTGCACCAATGACAGAGGGGACGAGTGCCGCCTCCCCGGGGGCGCCGTGGCCGCCTCCTGCTCCAGCATGTCCGGCCACTGGAAGGTGACGGCACCGCATCAGCCGTCCTGCCACGGGGCTCCCCCGACGCCCACCGCGGTCGGGCCCGCGCCCTCGCCCACCCCCTGCTCGCTTTCGCCCGTCTGCCAGCTGATTCTGAGCAAGTGAGATGTGGGGAGGGGGCGGCGGGGGCCTGCAGGGCCCCCCGGGGGAGGAGGGTCACCGCGGGTCCGCCAGGCGCAGGGCCCGCGTCACCGCCCCGGGTGCCCCCTGCATTTCCGGGCCCGGGAGCACCGGAGACAGAAGCCGCCGTCCTCCGGGGCACGCAGACCCCGGGGGAAGGCCCGAGCTGCCCCACGACCTGGCGTTCCCGGCTCTAGGGTCTTCGAGCGGTGCCACCGTCTGATCCCCCCGCTGCCATTCTACCAAGGCTGTGCCTTCGACCACTGCCACCTGAGCGACCTCAGCGTGCTGTGCTCTGGCCTAGAGCTGTACGCGTCCCTCTGCGCCTCCCGAGGCGTGTGCGTTGACTGGAGGAGCCACACCAACCACACGTGCCGTGAGTGCCCACCGGCCTCAGGGCACCCTGTCCGCCGAGAGGCACCTGCCAGCGTGTGGTCCAGGGGCAGACGACCAGCAGCTGGGCCTCCTGGAGGAGAAGGGGAGGAGGGGGCGGAGCAGGGGGGAGGAGGGGGATGGCTGACCGCAGGGCAGACTGCACTCTGCTCCTGGAAAGAAGGGAGGAGCACCCGGATGCGGGGCTCAGGGCCCGGAGCGCAGGGGTGGCGGTGCTGTGTGTGTAGGGGGGCGGCGGGGGGGGCCTGTTCCCGGGCTGCAGAGCCCCCAGCAGGCGTCAGGCTCTCAGCGGATGCCTGGGGATGAGCTGGCTTGGGGCGGGTGCCCTCGGCCTCAGGGGTCTTCTCCCCCCACACAGCGTTCGCCTGCCCGGCTGACAAGGTGTACCTGCCCTGTGGCCCGTCCAAGCCCTCGTACTGCTACGGGAACGACACCAGCCTCGTGTATGCACCCACCTCTCCTCATAGAGCCACCCCGGGGCCCCCGGGCCGGCCTTCCCCTGCCCTGGAGGGCACAGGGACCAGGCCGGCCCTCTGCTGTCCCCACAGGGCTCTTCAGGACGCTGTCCCCATCACAGAAGGCTGCTTCTGTCCAGAGGACAAGACGCTTTTCAGCATGAGCTCTCAAGTCTGCGTGCCTGCCGGCTGCCACAGTACGTCCCCACGGGTGGGGCTCGGCCGGCGGGAGCACCTTCCGCCCAAGAGGGCGCCAGGGCCGACCGCCCTCCCTGGTCTGCACTCCCAGCCAGAGCCCGGGCACCCCGACGGGGGTCCTGCCGCTGAAGGGCTGGGGGTTGCCACTGCTCACCGATGACCTCACTGTCTCTCCCTCCAGGGTGCCTGGGGCCCCGCGGGGAGGCCGTGGAGGTGAGTAGTTCATGCTGGGCCCAGGCGAGGGGAGGGAGGGGCCCAGGCCGCTCCAGCCAGCCCGGGGAGGCTGCTGTGCGGGGGCACCCGGCCACGGGGAGGGCCCTGCCTGGTCCTCCACGGGGGACCCTGTGCTGCACTTGGACACAGTGAGGTCACCCACATGGCACCTCCCACCCCACCTCCCACTCCTGAAGCCCCCTTCCCCCGGGCCCCCTGCTGGCCCTCATTGCTGGGCTCCCAGAACCACTCTGGTCTGGCTGCCGCTGTCCCTGGCCAGGCAGGTGACTGACCCCACGGCCCCGGGCTCACACGTGCCTCCTCCTGCAGCCTGGCCACACCATCGTCGTGGACTGCCAGCGGTGCACCTGTGAGAGCAGCACGCTGACCATGAGCTGTCACAGAGAGCCCTGTCCGCTGCCCCCAGCCTGCCCCCTGCCTGGCTTTGTGCCTGTGCCTGCAGCCCCGCAGGCCGGCCAGTGCTGTCCCCAGTACAGCTGCGGTGAGTCCCGACTGCTGCCCTCCATGTCTTCCGGGTCAGCACAGGCTGAGTGAACAGAGGCACCTGTCCGTGAGGGTGCCATGGCGCTGGCACCTGGGGGACGCTGTCACCTGGGGGCCCCGCCACGTGGGGGAGGCTGTCACCTGAAGGATACTGTCACCTGGGGGAGGCTGTCACCTGGGGGATGCTGTCACCTGGGGGGAGGCTGGCACCTGGGGGGACGCTGTCACCTGGGGGATGCTGTCACCTGGGGGATGCTGTCACCTAGAGGATACTGTCACCTAGAGGATACTGTCACCTGGGGGATGCTGTCACCTGGGGGGAGGCTCTCACCTGGGGGAGGCTGTCACCTGGGGGATGCTGTCACCTGGGGGACGCTGTCATCTGGGGGGAGGCTGTCACCTGGGGGATGCTGTCACCTGGGGGAAGCTGTCACCTGGGGGAGGCTGTCACCTGGGGAGATGCTGGCACCTGAGGGATGCTGACATCTGGGGGGCCCACCGTCTGCCTGCTGGGTGGTCAGTATTCCTGACGACCTTTGGGGATGTACCCCGGGTGGAGGTGGGAGCTCGTGCAGAGCTGGACACAGGCCCTTGAGCGCCTCCCTCATGCGTACCGCAGCTTGTGACACCAGCTACTGCCCCAAGTCCGTGGCCTGTCCCGAGGGCTCCCACCCGATCGTGACCTATGAGGAGGGGGCCTGCTGCCCCAGCCAGAACTGCAGTGAGTATCTATCTTCCGGGCTGCACTGGGCACTGTGGGCGGGGGCCCGCCTCTCTCAGGGTTCTCCATGGCTGGGGGTAGAGCTGGATGGGGCCGAAGCCGGGCCATCACGGCCTGGTGCCCCGGGGCTGGCCGGCCGCAGCGATGAGTGTGGGGATGAGTGTGGGGTGCAGACGGGGCGGCAGGAGGGTGGGAGGTGAGGCTGATTGTCTCCTCTTGCACAGGCTGGAGTGTCTGCAGTGTAAACGGCACCTTGTACCAGGTAAGAGCCACATGGAGGCCGGGACCCCTGTGGCACACGGGACACTGAGTGTTCTCTGTCCTGCTGGCTCCTCCCCGAGCCCGGGCCAGGACCCCTGCTGGCTCAGGTGGACGCTGGGCAGCTGTGAGCGCTCCAGGGACCACCACCCACAGCCCAGTGTGGCCGAGGCCTGAGGTCGGCCCGCCAGGTTTGCCCCTTGTCGGCATCAGGCGCAGACCCCCCCCCGGCAGTGACCTGAACATGACAAGGGCCCCCAACCTTGGTTTCCCCTGTCTGGGCCCTCTGGAGCAAGTGACCTCTCCAGGCACCCTGCCCACGGAGGCACAGGCCTGGGGGTCCCCATCTCCCACCCAGAGGTGCCACCAAGCGTCCCCCAGGGACGGTCTGCCTGGCGGAGGCCAGGCCTGGAGCGGGAGGTCCGGGAGGGCGGGGGCACCGGGTTGGGTCTGAGCTCTTCGGCGCTGGCCACCCTCACTCTCCCCAGCCCGGCTCCGTGGTCTCCTCCAGCCTGTGTGAAACGTGCAGGTGTGAGGTCTCCAGCAGCCCCCAGTTGGACACGGTCGTCATCAACTGTGAGACCCAGATTTGCACCCCCCACTGCCCCGTGGTGAGTGTCCGTGGCTGCCCCTGCTGTGCCGCCCGGGGAAGCCGGCCCCCCGGGCTCAGGCTGCCTATCCACCCCTCCCTGCAGGGCTTCGAATACCAGGAGCGGAGTGAGCAGTGCTGCGGCGTGTGTGTGCAGCAGGCCTGTGTCGTGAATGCCAGCGACGGTTCCACCCACGTCTTCTCCGTGAGTGGTGGCCGCAGGGCCTGGCTCAGGAGCCCCGGGGCCAGGGAGTGAGGCTTGGGAGGGACAGAGCCGCCGCGGCCCTCCCAGGAGCCCCAGGGAGGCCGGGTCTCACCCCCGCCTGGACGGAGGAGCTGCGAGGGGCACAGAGCCAGCAGGGTGCGGGGTCCTGAGCCAGCGGGCTCCTGGCGCGCTGAGGCCCCCCGGGCAGAGGCTGGGAGGGTTCCGGACGCCCCCGGGCTGGGAGGCAGACACACAGACTGCAGACGGGCCTCCCCTGCCCACTCACCCTGCTGGTGCTTCCTCCTTGCAGCCCGGCCAGTCCTGGTCAGACCCCAAGAACCCATGTGTGACCCACGAGTGTGAGAAGCACCGGGACGGGCTCGTGGTGGTGGCCAGGAGGAAGGCGTGTCCCCCACTCAACTGCCCTGCGGTGAGCTCCAGGGCTCTGCGGCCCCGCCCGGCCCACTGTGGGCCCATGGGTGGCCACGGCAAGATCTGCCCAGGGTGGGGGTGGGGAGCCAAGGTCGGCACGTGCAGCGCCCACAGAGGCACCACCCAGCTGCGTGGGGTTCACTGCTGAGTGTCCCCCACTTCCTGGCCGGATGCTGCGGCACTCAAGGCAGCCCCTCTGTCGGCACAGGCCCAGGCTCAGCTGAGTGAGGATGGCTGCTGTCCCTCCTGTCCACACCAACCCCAGAACAGTGAGTGGGGGTGTCCTCGGGGGCGGCCGATCCTGCCCACCTGGGGGGCCGGGGTTCCCACCCAGGCCTGACCCCCTGCACCCCTCCTGTGTCGCCCCAGGCTCGATGTGTGCCGTGTACCACAAGCTCGAGGTCATCAGGCAGCAAGGGTGCAGCTCCGTCACGCCCGTGAGCCTGGCCTACTGCCAGGGCAACTGCGGGGACAGCGGCACTAAGTACGGGAGCCCCTCACTCCGCCGGGGCAAGGCCGGCTCCCGCGGGGCGGCGCTCCCAGGACTGGCGGTGCCGGGCAGATGGGGCTGCGGCTGGAGGGGGAGGCAGAGCGGTGGGGGGGTGGGGGGGGGGGGCAGCAGGGTCCTGACGCTGGGCTGAGGGGCTGGGCCAGGCCTTTGGAGGCTGATGGCATCAGGCTGTTCCGTTACTGAGGCCGAAGACCGATGCCCCCCTTGGCGGCGTGCCCAGGGGTCAGCGGCGGCCCAGAGTCCACTAGGGGAGCAGCGCCAGCTGGCGATCGGCGCGTGGGGCGCCGGGCCTGTGGTGGGCTCCAGGGGCGGGCGTGCCAGGTGCTGAGCGGGCCCTGCCCACAGGTACTCCCTGGAGGCCAACACCATGCAGCGAAACTGCCACTGCTGTCAGGAGCTGCGGGTCTCGCGGAGGACGGTGGCCCTGCGGTGTGCGGGCGGCTCCAGCCGAGACTTCAGCTACTGGCAGGTGGAGGAGTGCGGCTGCAGGGGGCAGCGGTGCAGCCCCCACAGAAGCCCAGGCCCGAAGAAGTCGGGGGCCGGGGCAGAGTGACGAGGAGCACAGCCGGGGGGCAGAGCGCGCAGGCTGGGGGGGTCCGGGGCCCGCCTGCCCTCGAGGCTCCCGGCCACCTCCCTCCGGAACACACCGATACGCCGCCTGCCCCTGTGCCCCAGTCCCAAGGCCGGTGGGACCTGAGCCCTGGCCCAGGTGGCCTGAGACCAGGATGCGCTGCCCGCCCGGCCCCTCCCTCTCCGGGGTCCAGCCGGCCCTCGGAAGTGTGGGGGCCCCAACTGACCTGCAGCCCCCTCAGGGCCAGCCTAGGGTGGGCAGGGCTCCTCTGGCCGGGCGCCCAGCCTGCTCTCCCCCGGACATAAGCGTCACGAAAGGGTCTTATCAATGATGGTCACTTGGACGTGGGGCTCGGCTGTTCGGCCAGGCACCGGGAGGCAGAGCCTCACCCCTACCTCGGCCCTGGGCCTCTGGCTTCACAAATACATCTGGAGCATTTTGCACCTTGTGGGCTCTGTGTGATTTTTACGCTTGTCTGTGACACCCGGGAACAGGGCTAGGGCAGACCGGGTACCAGAGGGCACACCCCACCCCCACAGCAGGGACTGGGCAGACCAGGGTGGGGCTCCATCGGGAGGAGCTGGCTGCTGGGGGCTGTGGGAGAGCACCTATTCCTTCAGAGGATGGGGCAGGGAGAGGGAGGGAGTCCCACCTGACACCTGGGTCACTGGGCCTCAGGACACCTTTATCTGCCCAACAGGCCTCGTGTGGTGAAGGAACCTTCTAGAAGGCTCCATGTTTTTCCCACAAGCTTCAGGTTCCTCATCACACTGACGCTGAGATCCGCGTGTGAGCACGAGTGTGCTTGTGTGTGTGCGCAAGTGTGAGTGTGCAAGCACGAGGGCAGTGTGGCTGTACGAGTGTGTGAGGGGGCGTGTGTGCACAAGTGTGCGTGCGAGCGCATGAGTGAGCTTGTGCATGCACGCGTGTGCACGCAGCCCCACCGCACACTGAACCCGTACCCCTTCCCTCATGCTCCCTGCCCCCCAGATCTGCCGAGAACCTCCATGTTCCTAAAGCCCAGCCCCCTTGTCCCTCTTCCTCACCCAGACGCTCCCACGCAGACACAGGCCGGCCGCGGGCTGGGCCAGCCCCACAGCAGCACCGGGTGTGCGGACCGGGCTGGCCCTTGCCCCAAAGACCTGGCCAGGGCAGTCCCAGGTGGGGTGGGGACTGCCTTTTACAGTTTATGTCGTGCACCCCCGTCCACATGGTTGCCCTCTCCCCTGCGTGGAGGGCGGAGCCTCAAGTGCCCTGGCCCAGTCCCAGCCCTGCCCGATCAGCTCCTGCTGCGGCCACGCGGCAAGTGGAGCTGACCTCAGAGCCCGACCCCTCCTGTCACTGACCAGCTGGTGGCAGAGGGGTTCCTTCGGCCGTGACCCCACGACCCCTTGGGGTCAGGAGACCGCCTGGGTGTGAGGTGGACGGCCCCAGCCACGCAGGGGCAGGGGACTGGCTGCCAGCACCAGGGGCGGCCTCCTTGGGCAGTACATTCTCAGGCCTCTGGCGCCAGGAGCCGCTGTTCCCCTGACCGGCTGACCCGGCAGCTGTGGGCGGCACTCGGATCGGTGCTGCTGCCCCCCCCACCCAGGGGATCATGTGTCAGGGCGAGCCTCCTCTTCCTCTAGGTGCGGTGACTAATCCCCCACCCCCTGGAGAGAGCAGGGCCCCCTGCCTGGAACGGCAGCAGGGCAGCGGGAAGGAACCCTGACGGCCGGCCAGCCCCAGCCCCAGCAGCAACGCGTCGGCCAGGTTATGCAAGTTATTTCTGGAAAGAGCTACAAGCTAGGTGTGGTCACCAAGGCCACCAGGGTCCCACAGGCGACACTCCTCCAGGCCACAGCTCAGGGCCACCGCCTTCTTAGGCTCCGGGGGGGATGGGCTGTCACCTCTGGGGTGGGGATATGTGGCCAGAAGAGGCCCCAGTTGGCCAGGGCTGTCCTGGGCCCCTCGACACCCCACCTCCTGTGGCCTCCGTGGGACTCTGGCCTTGGTGAACCTTTGGGGCTGGGCGAGAGGTTCGCAGCTCTGACAAGGAAGGGGTGCTGCACCCCTACACTTGGAGAGCCCAGACTGGGAGCGAGCTTCTGCCCAGGAAGGGGGAGGCCAGATGTTCCCAGAGCCAGGGAACGAGGGGAGTGAGAACCGTGGCGGGCAGGCCAGCTCGCAGCTGCCTCCCGACCTGCGCTCTCAGCGTCCCCACACCGTCAGGGACCCCACACCGTCAGGGACACTGCATCCGGCAGACCCCCCTCCCCCCACGGGCCCTGGCCCATTGGAGAAGGCTGCTGGGCCTGAGGCCACACCCCCGGGGCACAGTTCCACGGGACGCTGGACACACGGGGGCTGCCCTAAGTCGGGGGACACTGTGCAGGCAGTGAGCCGGTCCCTGTGCTGGACCGGGCACGCCTCCGCCCAGTGACACAGTGACACAGCCTGTGGATGGGAAGCTGCAGATGGCGTGCCCGCCTGCGATGGAGTGGACAGAAGCCTCTGGACACCTCTGGGCCTTTCCCGGAGCCGCGCCATGAATGACCGTTCCAGAGGGGGACACGTGGGGCACACAACAGGGCCCCATGAAGGAACGGAGGTGAGGCGCACTGCCCAGCACGTGTCTGCGAGTTGTCTGACCCACGTGGCCCCAGGCCGAGCCACCGCGCTGTGGTCCGGGGAGCAACGTGGCAAATGTGTGGGGTCAGAGCTGCTCCAGCGTCCAGGCCCATGGAACAGAGGGCGCAGCATGCCCGAGGGGCCGGGCCCGGGGGACACCTGCCTGTCCTGCGGCCTGGCAGAAACGGGCGAGCACATTCCTGCGAACAGAGCCACGGGGTTAAGGAAGAAAAGGGCAACTCGAGTGGCTGAGGTGGGGGGTTCTGGCACCTGCAGTGGGGGTCCCGTTCTGTGCGGCTGCAGGTGTGTCCGAGGGGGACCAGGACAGGCAGACACGTGGCCGAGGCGGGCATCGGGCTCAGCGAGGGTGAGAGGGCCCTGGGGGGTCCGGACAGAGGCGGTCCAGCAGCCTCGTCCTTCAGCCCCCCAGGACGGGTGGGGGTTGGATGGAAGACGGGGAGACCAGCTGGGCTCCGGGGAAGGTAGTGGGGAGCGAGGTGGGCTCAGAGGTGAAGGTGACAGGTCAGCCGATGGACAGGGGGAAGGAGGGGAGGCTGAGAGAGGGGCTGGGACGTAGGAGCTCAACGCCCCCCCCCCCCCCCCGTTGCCTTTGACCATCGGCTGCCCTGTGGAGATGTCAGGTGGGCAGGTGGGTGCACGGGGCAGACAGGGCAGGGCCTGCCTTTGCTGGGCTGGTAAAGAGGGGGCAGCCCTCCAGCTGGGGAGCTGGGGCATCAAAAGAGTGAGTGTAGATAGAAAAGCAGGGTGTGTGTGGAGGGGACAGAGGGGAGGGGAGGGGAAGGTGGGTGAGGGGAAGGGGGAGGGAAGGGAGAGGAGAGGAGATGACTGGAGTTGGGGGGCGGGAAGAGGAGGTGGGGAGGGGTGTCCTCCAGAGATAGGACCTGGGAGGGGAAGATGGAGGTGGGTGCTGTGCCTGGTTGCGGGGAGAGATTCCTTTGACCAGATTTAAAATGTCAGCTGTGCCTGATGACGGAGGGTGTTGGTGACATAAAGTAGGGATTCCTGTCCGCATGGACAGGGTGACCGAGGGGGGCAAGGCCTGGAGGAGGTGTTTGCTGCGTCCACAATCAACACGGGTGCCCTCTGTAGTGGTGGCTTCCTCACGGGTCATAAAATGCACTAGAGTGTCACACCCAGGTTCTTCTTTACAGCAAGGAATAAACATACAATGCCTGTGTTACCGTTATGAAGCCTGCACACCTGGTCCTAGAGAAAAACACACTCCTGACTGAGGTTCCAGAGCGGAGCGCTGGGGGTAGCAAGACCCGCCCAAACCACCAGGCTGATGAGATCAGGGTCAGCACGGGGGCCCAGGCCCCCCGCCTGCCCGGTGCCCAGCCCAGGGCTTCCGCCTGCCCGGTGCCCAGCCCAGGCCCCCCGCCTGCCTGGTGCCCAGAGCAGGGGCAGGAGGGAGGGTTCCGGGAAGGGTGCCCGGGACAGGTGCATGCTGACATAGCCCCGAGAACATGGAGGCCGAGGCAGCCCCCCGGTGGGGCTCAGGGCCCACAGTGCTCCCCGCCGAGCTCAGGGCCACCTTGTCCCTCTGTGAGCGCCCAGGCTGCATTGCCTATGCAATGACAGAGCGGGTGAGGTGCCCTGGGGCCGCTCCAGCCTGGAGGCAGAGGCAGCCCACCTCAGGGGCTCGGTCTGAGCAGGGGACACAGATCCTGCCCACCTTGGGCCCAGCCCTTCCTCTTCTCAGGAGCCCCCCAGCTGTGCACAGAGCCGGGGGCCCCATGGCAGCCCAGGTGTCTGGAGTCTGTCCGCAGGTAGTAGCCTTGACCTCGCATTCCCTAGGCTTGGTTTTGAGGGTCCCAAGTGGAGCTCAGGGGTGAGGGGGCTTCTGTCCTGTCCCCAGACCTGGCCCCTTCCTGCGTTCCACCCCCACAGCCATCACCCCCGGCCCCAGGAGACAGCTCCTGCCGCCTTACCTGGTCTCATCTCTGGGGAGGGGTCTGGATTTCCCCGTAGCCCCAGCGGCCTTGCTCTGTCCTTGCCTGATGGCTCCCGAGCCTCCACGGGGCCACGAGAGGACCAGTCCGTGTTTTGTGAAAACCAGCAAGAAGCCAAGCCTGCGGAGAGCAGTGCTGGCAGGGGCCTGGCCCCCGGTGGGCGCGGGACCTGCCTTGGCCCGGATCCAAGTCACACCCCAGCACCTTACCCCTGTTGCAGGAGGGCGCTAGGCCCGTGAAGCCAGCTGAGCTCTCACCGGGACTCCCCCTCCCCACCCAGGGTCGTCACACACCGCTGTCCCTGGGCAGCGTCCATGCCTCCCAACTCCGGGCTTCAGGGAAATGGAGTCTCTCCAGCCACAGCTGGGCTGGTTTCGCAGCTCTGTTTCCGGAGAAGCAGGCGCACTGCTCATGTGGCTCTGACCCTCACCCGCTGGCCTGCCGTGCATGCCCCCGGGGGCCTTCCTGTGCACCCGCCCTCCCCCACCCCCACCACCAAGAGCTAGGTTCACAGTTCAGAGTTAAGTCACCCACCACTGGCCTGGGGACAGTTGTAACCCCAGCCTGTGGTCTCATGGCCCAAGCGCTGGAATGCAATCTCGTGTCCCCCAGGAGCAGCCCAGACACACTCACCCCCAGCGTGTCGTTGCATCCTACTTACTGAGAGTCGGGAACGTCCCAGATGTCAGGATGCCGCAGAGGCCACGACAGGACATGGGTAAGAAGACATCCCGGCGTGACCCCTGATGGCTGCCCCAGAAAAACGCACCAGGGTGAAGCCGGGGGCTGCCAGAGGTCACTCAAGGGACCGTTACCCCAAGAAGGAGGGGTCCCACAAAGGGGCCGTCCTCTGCTGCTCAGCCTCCCCAGCCCTGGGGCCTGAGCAGGACAAAGCATGCAGGAGGCGGGGGCGTCCCCCAGTCCCCTCTCCTGGCCACTGCTGGGTCTCTGCGCTGGAGGGGTGGGCAAAGGGGGGGGGCGTCGTGGGAGGGCCTGGGTGTGGATGCCCGGCCTCCCCCGTCACCCAGACTGACGCCTCTCTGCACGTCATGGGGGAAGTGGCCCCAGGCTGTGTGGGCTGCATCTGGGCCCCTCTGCCAATCTTGTGGGTGCTGAGTCAACACTGGGGTTCCTGGAGGGAAGGGAGGGTCTGTTTGCTGGTTGACACTTGGTAATCTCTGCCTCCACTGGGACACTGTGGCCCCTTCTGCTGTTTGCTCTCCCTCTGCTGTGTTAATCCTGAGCAAACCGGGCTCGGTAGCTTGCCTCTGACCTTCTCTTCTGTCCACACCTGCCCTGCCCATGCTGGGGCCACACTGGGCCATGCCTGTCCCCTCCCCAACCTAAACAGGCTCCAGAATCTCTCGGCTGCTTCCTCCTGCCTCCAGGGCTGTGGGGAAGGAGAAGGGAGAGGGAAGGTGGGGAGGGGGAGGCACTGCCCTGGGACCTGCCACGAGGTGGGGCCCCCGGAACTGAGGGCCCCTTGCACGCACACCTGATGCCTCCTTGGGCTGGCTCTGCCCTGAGACGAAGTGGCTGCCCCTCCTCTGTCCCGTTTCCTCCTCCACTCCCTGCCTCCCTCATGCCGGCCTCCCTCGAGTCCTTTCCCCAGGCTCCAACCAGAAAGGAGCTTTCTGGAGAACCTTTTATTTTGATGTGGTTTCAAGTTTGTGGGTAAATTGCACACTTAGCCTAAAGAGCTCCTGTCTGCCTTTATTCAGATTCACGAATGTTTGCACCTCCCTCCCTTGGCTTCACCATTTGCTCTCGTGTGTGCGTGCACCTGCCTGCCCTCTGTATCCACATGTGTTTTTCTAAGCCATGTGGGTATAATAAGCATGGCCTTTGCCCCTACATAGGTGTGTGTGTGTGTGTGTGTGTGTGTGTGTGTGTGTGTGTGTGTGTCCTAGATACAGGCCAGGGGTTGCCCTCAGCAGAGCCAGTGGGGACACGCAGCAACCTCTAAACCAGGGTCCTTGGGGGTCCTGATCTGGTCATGGTCATCATGGCTGCACTTTCTCCAGGATTTGATCCAGGACCACATCTCCTCGGCCTTTCTCCGTGTTCCTTGACTGTGGCCTTTTTGAGGGGTGCAGGCTGGTTATGTTGGACAGTACCCCCAAATCTGGGTCTGTGTGTGGCTTCCTCCCCTTAGGATGGAGAAATAACAGAGCAAAGCTGTGTCCTTGGTGCATCACGTCTGGAGGCACCCCTGTCGTCAGATCCATCTCTGGGATGGATCTCTACCTGCATCGCTGGGCTCAGGACGTGTCGTCCAGGTCTCTCCGCTGAGGCCAACCACAACCCTGGAGCTGACGAGGGTCCAATGGGCTGTGCTGGGGGCTCTGCAGGTGTGTCAGCCCTCAGCTGTCACCGGGAGCCACGCCTCTTTAACCCCTCCAACTCTCCGTAGTTGGCATTCCGACGCGGGAAGATCTTTCTCTTCCTTCCCGTTTATTTATCTCTCCTTGATTCATCTACATCAGCACAAGCTCATGAACTTCTATTTGCAGTATAAATCTATTTAAAAATATAAACCTCTCAGGAAAAGGGTGGCCTGGGAAGCTCTGAGCTTCTGTTCCCATAGACACACTAGGAAAAGCATGGACAAAGTAAGCCCACTTTACCAGAGCTCTAGAGGCCGTCAGAGGTGTGCAGAAACCAAGCTAGTGTCCGATCAGGAAAAGGCCATCTTCAAAATAATAGGAGATCTTTGCGGCATTTTTCCCCATCCTTGCCCCACCCCCACCTCAGTGCTATGGCAGTTTTGGCCTTGGCCTGGCAGCCCAATTTCCCATTATTCCTCCCCCAAAACCAGAAGGGGCAGAGAATGCCGTCTGCAAATTATTGTGTACGTCTGTCCTAACCTGTCTGGAGGGCACGTGAAGGACTGGCACAAGGTCCTCATCTCTGTTTTGCTTGAGATCTGGGTGGCCAAAGCCACAGGCACTGCTCATGAAAGCCACAAGGCAACCACAGACCCACAGATTCCTGGAGCAAGGGGTCACAGGTGGAGACATGCAACGGTCCACCTTCCTGCACTGGTTCAGGTGGGGCTCTTTGGGAAATCAGGACATGAAAGCAGCTATGTGCAAATAGGAGTTTGGAAAGCCACATCCACATTTCGGCAAGACCCGCAGGCTCAGAGCAAGCCTGCTCGAGGGTGAAGAACTGTCCCAGCACAGAGCTCGACTGTAACACGGGAGAAGCTCTAGAGAGCTGAGAAAATTCCGCCTGAACATGAGCTAAACATGAACTAAACAAGCAGGCTTCAGTGATCATACCAGGCAAAGAAAAGTCTTTGTAAAAGTATTTGGAAAAGTCTCAAAACAAATGGACACTACAGCCTTCAACAACAATGAAAGGAAGAAAGGAAATAAGGAAGGAGGAAAAGAAAAGGGAGGAGGAGAAAAGGCAAAGAAAAAACAGCAAACATTGGGGAAGGCAGAGAATCTAATTTCCAGGGCTACCATATTATAATAGTCAAGTCCCCAGTTTTCAACAAAAGTCACAAGGCTCACAAAGAAATAAGAAGACGTACTTGGCTATTAAAAGGAAAAAAGTCATCCCCAAGGAAGATTTACTAGACAAAGACTTTGGAACAAATGTGTTAGGTATGTTCAGAGGACAAAGGAAACCTGGACAGGAAACAAAAGGCAATCAGGAAACCGATATGCGCACAAAATGAGAACATCAACAAAGAGACAAAAACTGTTACTTAAAAACCAGACGGGGGGGTGCCTGGGTGGTTCAGTTGGTTAAGTGTCTGATTTCGGCTCAGGTCATGATTTTACAGTTCATGAGTTCAAGCCCCTGCATCGGGTTCTGTGCTGACAGAACCCTCAGAGCCTGGAGCCTGCTTCAGATTCTGTGTGTTCCTCTCTCTCTGCCCCTCCCCTGCTCATATTCTATAAAAAAAAAAAAAAAAGAAAAAAGAAAAGAAAAAAAACCAGACAGGAATTCTGGCACTGAAACATACAACTGAAGTGAGGAATTTGCCAGAAGGAAAGAACGAGGAGAACTGAGCATGCGGGAGGGGTACCGGGCCAACATACTCCTGATGAGTGACCCAGGAGAGGAGAGAAAGGGGCAGAAATGTTGGAAGAAATAAAAGTGAAAACGTCCAAGACGCTCAGTAATCTCCAAGTAGGATAAATCCCGAGAGATCGACACCGGCACACGTCATGATCACCCGCTGAGAGAGGCAGACAAGCGGCTCGCTCTCCAACAAGACTGTTGACTGACTCCCCACCAGAAATCTCAGGAGACAGAAGGTAGAGAACACTACACTTGAAGTTCTGGAAGGGACAGCAGCCAGCCACAAGTTCTCTATCTGGGAGAGCTGCTGCCCTTCAAAAATGAGGGAGAAATTAAGATATTTCCAGAGAAACAGAAGCTGAGGAAGAGCTCTATGACAAGACCTGCTTTACAAGGAATATAGAAAGGAACCCCTTGGGCTGAAATGAAGGGCACTAGACAGTAAATCAAAGCTGTAGGAGAGAGTAAAGGTCTCCTGTAAAGCAAAGCACATGGGAAAATATAAAAGTCAATATTACTGTATTTCTGTTTGCCACTCCGCTTTTAATTTTGCACAGGATTTAAAAGATAAATGCATAAAAATGGCCATGAATCCGTGTTGTTGGGTCTCCACAGTAGCAGGCATGACTTGTCACCATAGCAGGACAAGAAGCATGTATAACGGAAGCTCAGTCAGCATCGAGTCCACGTAGACTACCGGAGTCTAGGCTGTTGGGTGACTGCACGGCCAGCAGAAAGACAGTGTCTATAGAAGAGACACAAAAAGAAATGAGAAGGGAATAAAATTCTATCACTACAAAAACAAACAAACAAACAACAAAGCACAGAAGAAGGCAGTAATGGAGGGAACAAAGAACGAAAAAGCCAGAAGACACACAGGAGACAAACAGTAACACAGTAGAGGCAAGTCTGCCCTTGTCAGTACTCACTGCACATGTGCACAGATTGACTTAATCAGGGTTGATATAAAAAGCACCCCCCAGGGGCACCCGAGTGGCTCAGTCAGTTAAGCATCCAACTTCAGTTCAGGTCATAATCTCATGGTTCATGGGTTTGAGCCCCACATCAGGCTCTGTGCTGTCAGCTTGGAGCCTGAAACCTACTTCAGATTCTGTGTCTCCCTCTCCCTCTACCCCTCCCTCCCCTCTCTCTCTCAAAGATAAATAAACATTGGGGCGCCTAGGTGGCTTAGTCGGTTAAGCGTCCGACTTTCGCTCAGGTCGTGATCTCGCGGTTCGTGGGTTCGGGCCCCGCGTCGGGCTCTGTGCTGACAGCTAGCTCAGAGCCTGGAGCCTGTTTCAGTCTGTGACTCCCTCTCTCTCTGACCCTCCCTGCTCATGCTGTCTCTCTCTCTCCTAGAAATAAATAAAAAAAAAATATTAAAAAAAAAAAAGAATGAAATCCTGCCATTTGCAACTACATGCGTGGACCTGGAGAGTATTATGCCAAGTGAAATAAGTCAGTCATAGAAAGACAAATACCATGATTTCACTCCTATGAAGAATTTAAAATACAAAACAGATGAACATAAAGGGAGGGAAGCAAAAAGAATATAAACAGGGAAGGGGACAAAACACAAGAGACTCTTAAATATAGAGAACAAACTAAGGGTTGAACAAACTGGAAGGGTTGTGGGAGGGGGCTGGGCTGAATGGGCAAAGGGCAGTAAGGACGACACTTGTTGGGATGAGCACTGGGTGTTATACCTAAGGGATGAATCACTGGATTCTACTGCTGAAATCATTATTGCACTATCTTGGATGTAAATTTAAAAATCAATTAATTAATTAATTAAAAGAAAAAAATAACTAAATAAAAACACAACCCAAGGGTACACGGCTGGGCCAGTGAGTAAGCATGCAACTCTTGATCTTGGGATCGTGAGTTCGAACCCCACACTGGGTGTAGAGATTACTTAAAAATAAAATAAAACAAAAATTAAAAAAATAATAAAAACCACAACCCAACTACATGGTGTCTGTGAGACACTTGTGTTAGAACTAAGGTTACAGACAGGTTAAGTGTGAAAGCTTGGAAAAATATCTTCCGTGCAAATAGTAACCAGGAGAGAGCTTGTGTGGCCGCATCAGTACCACATAAACTAGACTTTAAATTCCAAACAGCTGGAAGAGACGAAGAGGGATATTATTGATAAAGAGCCAATTCAACAAGAAAATATCGCAATTACAGACCAAACTGCGCAGACGCAACCATGCGACAGAGAGGCGAACAGGCCCCCGGACAGTCGGCCTCAGCCTGTGCGCTCTGTGACACGCAGAACAGCCGGACGGAGGACTAATGAGGAAACAGGGACCCGCACACACGCCATCAACCCGTTGCACTTGCCGTACACGCGGGGCCCTCGCTGGGGCCGAGACACACAGCGCCCTCCAACGTAAACCGTGTACATGCTCCAAACAGGTTTCGATAAATTTAAAGACACTGAAATCACGCGAAGTATTTTTTTCTGACTACAAAGGGGCTAAGCTACAGATCAGAAATAGAAGAAAAGTGTAAAATTCACAAATACGTGCGAAACAACACGGTCTCAAGCAATGAACGGGTCAGAGGAGAGATAGGGAGCACCTTCAGATCACTGCAAACAGAAGCACAACGTGCCAAACTTGTGCGTCTCCCAGAAGGGAGCGCCAAGGGGGACGTGCACAGGTGTGACCCCGGAGAGGTGAGATCTCGGGTCCGTAACCCGACCGCACACCTCGG
This sequence comes from Hyaena hyaena, assembly GCF_003009895.1. NCBI lineage: Eukaryota > Metazoa > Chordata > Mammalia > Carnivora > Hyaenidae > Hyaena > Hyaena hyaena. The sequence continues at coordinate 152,936 of NW_024082495.1, forward strand.
GGCACCAGAGCTCCAGGAGGAAGGCAGCGGTAAACGTGAGAGCAGGGTCAGGAAGACAGAGGGCAGAAGCAACAGAGAACGGCAGCGAAACCAGAAGTCGGTTCTCTGAAAAGCCAAAGACAGACTGCGAGCCAGATGGACTGAGAGCAAGCAGGGAGCTGCAAGTCACTGAAATCTAACTTGGAAGGGCCATTCCTATTGATTTTACAGGAATAAATGTGATCTTAAAGAGTACTGTGAGCATTTTAGTCGCAGTCGATAAACTGGAAGAGATGGACACATTCCTAGAAACACAGTCTCACAAAACCGACTTGTGAAATGCAGTGCGCAGGGGTGGGGAGGGCGAGTCAGCCATCACACCGTCGCCACCAAGATCTCAGGACAAGAAGGCTTCACTGGTGAGGCCACCAGGTACTTCCAGAAGAACTAACACCAATACTTCCCAGATTCCTGTGGAAAACCAGAGGGGGACAGTCCCTATGTCACCGTGAGGCCATCATTCTCCTGACACCAAAGCCAAAGACAGAAGAAGAAAGGAAAAGGGGGCGCCTGGGGGCTCAGTTNAGATTGTGTGGCAGAATAAATTCCCAAGAATAACCAAGGAAAATCAGTAAAAGGATAACACGGCAGTTTTCGCCTCACCAGCAAGAAAAATGGACTATAAAGCCGCTAAAATCAAATCAACAGGCCATTGGCATGAGAATAGACAACAGGAGGGGCGCCTGGGGGCTCAGTCGGTTAAGCGTCTGACTTCGGCTCAGGTCATGATCTCACGGTTCGTGGGTTCGAGCCCCGCGTCGGGCTCTGTGCTGACAGCTCAGAGCCTGGAGCTGCTTCTGATTCTGTGTCTCCCTCTCTCTCTGCCCCTCCCCTGCTCACATTGTCTGTCTGTCTGTCTCTCTTTCAAAAATGACTGGTCTCTGTCATGAAAACTGGCACAAAAGTCCTCAACAAAACCCTAGCAAATCAATTCAGAAGCATATCAGACAATTAGACGTGAGGACCAGGTGGGGTTTATTCCCTGAAGGCAAGAACGGACACAAGTCAGCCAGTCACCCCAGTAATGGAACGGGGCACACATGATCATCTCAATTGATGCAGAAAAGAATTTTCTGGAATCAATACCCTTTCATAACAAAACACTCAACAAGGCAGGATCAGAAGGCAGCTATGTCACAGTAAAGTGACATACGACACGTCTATCGCTCACATCGTTCCCAGAGGTGAAGGACTAGAGCTTTCCTCTAAGATCGGGGACAAGGCGAAGATGTCCACCCTCACCCCCCCACTCAGCAGGGCACTGGAGGTTCTGGCCAGAGCCATCCGGCAAGAGAGAGAAGCACAAGACACCTGGATTGAAAGAGGAAGAGAAAAACTACCCCTGGTCACAGATGACATGATCTTACATGTAGAAAACTCTAAAAACTCCACCAAAAAACTGCTCAGGCTTCCTGTGGTCTGCATGTGCACCCCCCAAGTCCACGTGTCGGAGTCCTAACCCCAAGAAGTGACAGTGTGTCAGCAGGTGGCTGGGTCACGTGGTGGGGCCAACAGGAAGGGGGCCGTGCCATAGCAGGAGAGCCCCACAGAGCCCCCCGACCCGTCGGCAGTCTGCACCCCAGAAGAGAGCCTTCTTCACCTTGTGCACTATTGGTAGGGATGTCGAATGCTATAGTTATTACACAGTTTGGTAATTCCTTAAAAAGTTAAACACAGAATTAAGATACTGTTCAACAAATCCACTCTCAGGTGCATCCCCAAAGGAGCCGAAAGCAAGGACTCAGGCAGCTACCTGGCGGTGGCCCGTGTTCACAGCAGCCAGAAGGTGAAGGCAGCCCCATGTCCATCGACAGATGATTAGGAAAGAAAATGTGACATATTCAAACAATGAGACATTACTGGCTTTAACAAGTTAGGAGATTCTGACATCTGCTACTAGGCGGAACCTTGCGGACAGAATGCTCAGCAAACAAGCCAGACCCAGCAGGGTATGTGGCTCGGGATTCCACTCACATGGTCCCTGGGGTCGTCATATGCAGGCACTGGAGTAGATGGCGGGCACCAGGGGCCTCGAGGTGGGGTGGGGAGTGGTGTGATGTTCGTGATGGAGACGGGGGAGGCTGCGTGGTGACGGCGGCGCCCCACCCCACACAGAGCCGCCGCTCTCTCTGGGCCCCGCCAAGGCTCCTATCACTGCCTCACGTGGTCTTCTGTGCTGTTCTTGTCCCAGTGGGATCCCCAGTGCCCAGAGGGTACCACCCTGGCGCTCAGAATTTGCTAGAAGGGAGGAAGGGGGGATGGAGGGAGAGAGGACACGGGCGAGGTGTGAAGACCCAGGAAAAAGCAGAAGAGGCTGAGGGCTCGTAGTCTCCCCGCAGGGCAGGGGTGCCCTGTGGGAAGCTCTCATATTCTTGCAGCCCAGGGGCAGGGTGGGAGTGGGCGTGGCTCCAGGGACCAGGGCGCCCAGCCCCCTGCAGCCTCATGCAGCCCCTGTCTGTGACTTGCCCTCCTGACCAGCCACCAGCCACCAGCTGCGCTGTCACCGCCCACCTCTCTGCGTCCCAGAGGCCTAGCCTGGGGCAGGGTCGCTCAGTAATGTCTGTCGATGGACAAGCTGGGTGTCCGGGGGGGCCATGGTGGCCCAATGTGTCCCCCACCTGTTTCTTCTGGACCAGACTGACCCCTTAAGTCTCACGGGAAATACCCTGAGGGCACTGGGGGCAGGGATCAGCCCCAGCCACCCCAAGGCCCAGGAGAGAGTGGCTTGTCACCCACATGCGGGGCCTGGGGTGCTTCCTGGCCCGGGCCCCTCCCCACCTGGTTCACCCAGCCTGGGGCTGTCAGGCTCTAGGCTGTTAGTCACACCACTGGGCCCCTTAGCTATGGGGGTGTAGACCGGGGCTGCCAGGACACCCCCGCCCACCCGGTTCTCAGCCGCTGTGGCCACACAGCCGTCTGGCGACCAAGGGCAGCAGATGTAAAAGGCCCCACCCGCATGCCAATCCAGCCGTGCCTGTGACTCCCCAGGGCCGTGCCCCAATCCGCCCGGACCCTCCGCGGTGCCCTGGGAGGAGCGGGGCAAACCACCGGCTCAATAAATGCCTGAGCCTTGCTGCATCCTGGGGCCCTCGTCCTCAGTCTGTACTGCGGTGGTGGACTGGTGGGGAGGGGGGAGCTCGGGGGGCCCCTGGGGTTGCCGGGGGACCTTGAGGGGCTGCGGGGCTGGGCTGGGCCAGTCGGCCCCGGGCTCCGCGTGGGCGGCCCCGTGGGATCTGTGGGCGGGGAGGGGCGCACCCAGGCTGGACGGACTCCCGGCATGGTCCCTGGCGGAGCCCTCCCTCCTTCCCGGCAGCCCGCTCCCCTTCCTTATCTTCTGTCCTCAGCTCTCTCAAGTGTGAAGAGGTGAACTGGCTGAGCAAACAGGCTGGGCTCGGAGGCTCTGCATCCGGGATGTCCCAATCTCCACCTGTCTCTGCCCAGAGGACGGTGCCCCCGAGGAAGGACCAGGGCAGTATCCGGGCCACGCCGGCAGCCGGGTCTCCACCACACTTGTCTGGTGCACTTACTGAGTGCCTACTGTGTGCCAGCTGGGAACAGCGGGCCAGCCCTCTGCCCACATGAACCTCTCCTTCTGAGACCAAAAAGTTGAAGTCCTAAATAACTCACATTCGGGTCCCGAGTCCAAGGTGCCCGGGTTGCTCACTTGTGTGGGGAGGGGACTGCCCCAAACGGGGCTCACAGGGCCCTCTGAAGGCTGAGGGGTGCTAGCTGAGTCAGGGGGTGCTGAGCAATGTGCCAGCAGGGCACGGACTGAGAGCCGGAACCCTCAGGGGAGCAGAGGGGGCCGGGCCACGAGGGCTCAGGCAAGCGGGCACCATGCCAGGCCTGTCTGCAGGAGCTCTGATGCCAGGAAACGTGGGCCGGCTGCAGGGGGGCGCACCCTGCTCTGCAGATGCCAGGAACCAAATGGAACGCAGACGCCGGGACCTCCGCGGCGAGCCTGCGGACTCGCACAGCCCGGGGTGGGGGCGTCAGCCGTGCTGCGGGGTGGCCCCAGGCAGATGGCGGAAAGCTTTGAAGACAGTCTGCCCGCTGCCCACACCCATTCCGCATCTGTGAATTAACCTCAAAAAGGCAGGTGCACCTTGCTGCTTATCGCCCAAATCTTTGGGGAAGCTGCCCGCACCCGCGGAGGCCTGTGCCCCCCACCGGGGCCCACCCTGCAGGGCACTCACACATGCTCGGGTTGGGGTAAGGATGCCTGAGAGTAAGACGCCTGGAGTGTGGGTCAGAGGCGACAGCGTGCGAGGCTGAGCTGTTTGCCGACCAGGGGAGACGTTACCCTGTGACCCCCCGCAGCCCAGCTGCACCAGCTGGGGATGCGGCCTTCGTGGCTCCCGCTCGGAGCCAGCACTGGGGTTGAGACACCCCGGGGCCCCCCGGAGGTGACCCCATCAGCCTGCTGGGGGCCTTCCAGCGGCACATCGGCCCCGGCCTGCCGTCATGGGAGGGCCCTGGTGGGTCAGGGACCTGGGGAGCAACGGCTTCCTTTGTGCCACCCCGCCTGGGTCACCAGGCCACTTGGGGTCGCTCAGGAGCCAGGTGAGGGCCACACGTGCCAGAGCAGGCGCTGGGCAAGGGCCAGCCTGGGTGTCCACTCTGCTTCCCCTGAATTCTGAGCTTGGTGAGAGAGAGGAGCCCAGAGACGTGCAGGGCGCACTGGTGAGCTTGCCTGGGGTCTCTGGGCTTGGAGTCTCCTCCCAGCACCCCCTCACACACAAGCTGTGCAGACCAGCCCCCCCCCCCCCCCACGGCTGACCACAGCCCAACTGAGCAGAAGCCCAAGGCCCCCAGTGACGGCCTCAGTTCCCTCCCCCTCCCCAGGTACCTGGGGTCAGCCCCCCCGGGCCAGCGCCCAAGGCTGCAGAGGGCTGAGGCCTCCTCCCTTCAATCCCGCCTCTCAGCCTCAGCCAGGCTCCCGGGGCGGGGAGGGGGGCTCACCATGGGGACTGGGTGTGGGGGCAAGCTGACCACCTCCCCACTGCGTGAGTGAGGCAGGAACAGGGCGGCCCAGGCAGCCAGCCCCTCTCCCTCCCTGATTACCAGAAGCCGTGGGGTGGGGTGGGGTGGGGTGGGGGGCAGGGGTCCTGCGAATCTGGGGCCACGGCCACAAATCCTTCCTCCTCCAGGCCTCTGTCCTGCCTCGGCCCCTCCCCAAGAGCAAACACACGTGGCCGGCTCGGGGGAAAGGCCGGAGCCCTGCGGTGCCCGGGAGCCGGGCACGGGGCCAGGACATCTCACTATATAAGCCCCGAGGCCCCCAGGGAGCGAGCACCGGGGCCCACTCCGTCTCTGCCACCGGCCCGCTGCCAGCCCCCAGGATGGGTGCCCCGAGCGGGTGCCTGGCGCTGGCCTGGGCCCTTGCGGTCCTGCTCTCGGTGCAGAAGACAGGTAAGGCGGAAGAGCCCCGCTCCGTCTCCGGCCGCGGGGGCCTGTAGGGCCCGGGGTTTCTCCTGCTGAGAACGGGCAGGCAGGCCTCCCCCGCGTGTCTTCAGTGGGGCCCCCAGGCTCTCGGCCTGCACCCAGGAGAAGCTGGGGTCCCCCTGGACAAACCACCAAGAGGGTCTGGGAGTGGGAGCCGGGTGAGGGCCCCAAGGCTGGTACCTCTCTGGTCCCTGTGAGGGCGACGGCCATCAGCCAAGTCCCGATAGTGGCTCCAAAATACCTCCTCAAATCAGGGTTGGGACAGTGGACAGGTGACATGCCCACAGCAGGGAAGCCAGGTCCGAACCCGCTGAACCCCATCCTGGCCCTTCGCACCTCACCTGCCTTCCCGGCCTGCCTCTTCTCCCGTAGGCCATGGCCCCGGGCTCTTAGCGTCAGGGGGCAGCAGCAGCCCTAATACTTACTCTCAGCATGAAAGATGCGGCCTCAGGGGCTGCCTGGGTGACACCGGGTGGAGCTGGCCTGGAGCCCGGCCCTGGGCTCTGCTCCTGCGAGGCCTCCTCCCTAGGCCCCAGCCAGGCTCGCTTGGGGGTCTGGGCAGGTGGACACGGCCCAAAGCTCTCTCCATCTGTGAGGGGGGACACTCGGCTCCCTGAGCCCCTGCCCCAAGCCGCCTTCCGTGGGGGCTGAGCGGGGCTGGGGGACAGGGACTTCCCCGCAGCGATTCCCAGCGGGCACCACGTACCCCAGCCTGCTGCGCTATTCGGGTGCCTGTTTGCTGGTCTGCACAGCCAAGACCCCCTACTCGGCTGGGCTCTTCCAGGCTTTTCCGGGCCACGCTGGCCTCAGACCATGTGCCCGAACACTGGGCCTCACCAGCAAGCTGCCTCACCCTCCATTTGCTTCCCCCCCGTGGGCCGATCCCATTAGCGGTGGACAAAAGCGGTCCGAGAGGGGGGGCTTGCGTCAGGGGCTGCACTATCAGACCACGGCGTGAGGGGACCGTCAGCAGCGGGCATTTTCCTGGCCGAGTGATGGAGCCCAGGTCTTGCTGGGCCAATGACCCCGTGTTGAGCCAATTCTTGTGGAAACCTCTGGTCGTGACTGTGGGGTGCGGCCCGCGGCTGGCCCTGGCCAGGGTCAGGGGTGGACAGAGGCGGCAGCTGTGGGAGGGGCCTTTGAAAGGAAAGCTGAGTGCCGGGCCAGTGCCTGTGGCTTCCATGTGCCCGAGGTCCCTGCTGGGAAGGTCGAACAGGAGGCTGTGGTGGCCTCACTGGGCCCCTTGCTGAGCTGGCCCCACCGGGGACGTGGGGACTTCAGGGGCCCGACCCCCACTTCCTGACAAGGCTCAGTGTTAGGCTGAGCATGCAGACCCCCGGCAGATGGAAGGAAGCAGTACAGGGCCCGTGTGGAGGGGGTGCCCCAGCCTAAGCCCGGCACAGCCACCCCCTGCCCACCAAGGCAGCAAGGGGCACAGGGGCCGGGCCGCTGGAGGCGAGCACCTGGGCGTAGCCATGGTCGGGCTGGGGGAGGAGGCCCACCCGCCCCGCACGCGATGGGCACACGAGCTACCTGGGCAGCCATCTCGGCATCCAGACCTCCAGGCCCCCCACCGCCATGATGGATGGTTCTAGCTTGAATCTCGCTCTGGTCTTGGGTTTCTGCTAAGTCACGCCCAGAAGCCTCCCCAACTGCGTGTCCTTCTCCCCAACAAAGCTGGTCTTTGTCCTTCTCCAAGGGACTCCTGGGGTGGGGCCGAACCCTCTTCTAGGGTGGCCAGGGTCAGCGGGCCAACGCCTTTTCCTGATTCCATTCTCCTGCCCTGAGCCAGCAGCTGCTGGGTCACGGTGAGATGAGGCAGCACTCTGAGTGCGTCGATGGGGAGGGCGGGAGTCAGCGCAAGGCCACCAGACAGGGGCAGCTCCCCATGGGAGCCCCCATCCCGGCGGAGCCCTAGCCGGCTCCCGCGTAGAACGGTGGGGAGGCCAGACCCTGTCACGTGGCTGCCACCCTGAAGCCTGCCCAGGAAGGGATGGCGAATGTCCAGCGTCTGACTTCCATCCCCTTTCCCCGCAGAGACCCAGGGCAGCACGGAGCCTGCGGAGAACAGTCAGAGGGTGGACGTCGGTATGCGGCCCGGGGCCTCCAGAGCAAGCGGAAGGGGCTGGGCTTGGAGGGGGCTACAGATCTGGATGGGGGAGGGGGGACAGGCCCCTTTCCACAGGAGCCACATGTCACACAGAGGCCCTTCTGGATCCCATCCACCCACAAGAAGGGACGACAGAGGGGACGGGCCAAAGAAAGTGAAGGCACAGAGCAGAGAGGCCGAAACACACACACACAGTCACACGCATGTGCACACACGGTCACGTACTCGGACGCATGTACACTTACACACACACACACTCAGGGGAGCACACAGACAGTAAAGCCCAGAGTAGCAGAGTGCCTTGGGCCGATGGAGAGGGTCAGGGAGGGGACAGCCCTAGTCCTGGGGCTCCCCAGGCTGGGTCAGGGCGGCTGCACCTCTCTGCCGCCCCAGGCTGGCCAGTGAGGAGGGTAGAGGTCCTGGGAAGGGGTGTCCCTGGCCATTCCCTGCCTGGCCACATTGCTAGTGTGACCCAGCCCTCACTCTGCAGCTCGGAGCATGACCGTCATCCCGCCCGTCACCATCTTCCCCGCCATGAGCTGTGAGTGGACACTGCCCACTGCTGGTGGGGTGGGGGCTCACCCATCTGGGGGTAATGCTGGGGCGGGTCGGGCAGCTGGGTGGCCTCGGGCCTGGCTGGGAGCCTTCCCCGTGGACAGTTCTGGGGGCAGGGCTCTCAGGGGAAATCAGGGGAGTGGCTGTCCTCCTGGCCCCACGGCCCAAACGCGGGAAGGGCTGGGCCAGGCCAGTGGCACCTGCCGGGGCCACAGCACGCTCTCCCCACAGCCCTGAACCCCGCGCACAACGGGCGGGTGTGCAGCACCTGGGGCGACTTCCACTACAAGACCTTCGACGGCGACGTCTTCCGCTTCCCGGGCCTGTGCAACTATGTCTTCTCCGCGCACTGCGGGGCCGCCTACGAGGACTTCAACGTCCAGGTCCGCCGCGGCCTGGCCGGCTCCAGGCCTGTCATCACCCACATCGTCCTCAAGACCCAGGGGCTGGTGCTGGAGGCCTCTAACGGCTCCATCCTCATCAATGGGCGGCGGTGAGCCTGGCCCGGGCTGGGAGGGGCCAGGCCTCTGGGGCGGGCTCTGGGCTCAGCTGCTGGGAGGCCCTGCACCCTGCTGGGCACCCTGGCCCTGGGAGAACCAGAACTTTCCACCCCAGGGAGCAGCTGCCTTACAGCCGTGCTGGCGTCCTGGTAGAGCAGAGCAGCGTCTACATCAAGGTCGACGTCCGGCTGGTCCTGACTTTCCTGTGGAACAGAGAGGACGGCGCGCTGGTGAGGACACCCCGCCCCCGCGCCCCTGCCCACCCGGTGCGGGCAGAGCCCCCCAGAGGCTGGAGCTGCCCCTCCTCTGCCCTCAGCTGGAGCTGGACCCCAAGTATGCCAACCAGACATGTGGTCTGTGTGGGGACTTCAACGGACTCCGGGCTGTCAACGAGTTCTACTCCCATAGTGAGTGCCCCCTGGGGCGGCAGGAGGCCAAGGGCTGGATTGTCCCCAGGGGGTCTGGAGGGGCCTGGCGGTGGCCTCACCCAGGCTCCGGGCAGAGAGCAAATTGGCGTGGGGGCAATACTCAAGCCAGCGACGCCCCAGAGAGAAGTTTCTGGTGCCCTGGGCACGCGCAGGCGTCCCCGGGCAGCCATCCCCCGCGCCGGCCCCAGCGCCCTTCAGCGCCTCCACGCGGAGCCTCCCCCCACAGACGCCAGGCTGACCCCTCTGCAGTTCGGGAATCTCCAGAAGCTGGACGGGCCCACAGAGCAATGCCAGGACCCCCGGCCTCCCCCCACCACCAACTGCACAGACAGGGTGAGTGCTTCTCGGGGCCTGGGCGGCCCCCAGCCTCTGCTCCCCCAGGTCTCAGGCTTCCCGGGCTGGTGCCTGAGGCGTCCAGGCGAGAGGGTCCAAGCCCTGGGGTGGCAGAGGACGCGGCCTCCACTCTGGAGACGCGCCGCCTGCGCCCTCTCACCTCCACCTACCCAGCGAATGTGCTACGTGCGAGGGCCTCGGGCTACACGTGTGCCCGTGCCCGTATGCAAATACGTGTCCACCTGTAGACAGTCCGTGGTGGGCATTTGGGAGCGCAGGTGAAGAAGCCCAACGAGGCGGCGGGGACGCCTCCAGGGCAGCAGTGGCCTGGAAGCCCCTGGAGCCTCAGACCAGCAGAATCTCCCACCGAGCGTCAGTCAGGACGCGGGGCCCAGCGCCTGCCGGCTGGGGGCCAGGGGCAGGGGTGCGGGGGAAGGAGGGCGGGTTCATCCGCGGACACACTGGAATGGACAGACAAATGAGTGGGTACATGGATGGACAGGCAGATGGACAGATGAAAAGAATCTCAAGCGGGGGAAGGGGGCCCTCTGGCCTGGGTCCCCCCATAAGCACCAAGGGTGCAGGGTGCCACGCCCCTGTGCTCCCCAGGAGGGCATCTGCTACCGCACCCTGCTCGGCCCGGCCTTCGCGGACTGCAACATGCTGTTGGACCCTGCCGCGTACGTGGCCGCCTGCACCCAGGATCTGTGCCGCTGCCCCGACTGCCCGTGCGCCACCTTCGCCGAGTACTCACGCCAGTGTGCCCATGCGGGGGGACAGCCCCAGAACTGGAGGGGCCCTGACCTCTGCCGTGAGTGCCCCCCCCCGGGGCCAGCCCCAGGCCCCATACCCACACTGGGTCCCGGGGGGCCGAGGAACAGGACATCTAGCTGGGGACCCAGGACAAGTGGAGTCATTTGGGGGCCCTACAGTGAGGGTGGGCAGGGGACAGAAGGGAGCGTGCAGGGCCTGGGGGACCCGGGAGGCCCAGAGGGCGGACCTGGCCTGGGGGAGGGCCGCCTCACCCAGAAGACAGTGGGGGCTAGGACAAGTGGGGTCCAGCCGCCCCAGATGAGGGGCTCCCCGGCTCGGCTGTGAACCCTTGATGACACGGGAAATGTTGGGAGCATCCGTCTGCCCAGAGCCCCGGTGGCTTTCCGCGGTCCCAGCACTGCCTCCCCCCCACAGCCTGGACCTGTCCCCTCAACATGCAACAGCGGGAATGCGGCTCCCCCTGCGAGGACACCTGCTCCAACCCGGAGCGCTCCCAGCTCTGCGAGGAGCACTGTGTGGACGGCTGCTTCTGCCCCCCAGGCAGGTCCTCCTGGCCCTACCCCCCACCGGCTGTGTCCAGTCACTGTGTCCCCAACACCCCACCCCGCCAGCTCACGCCCCCCCCGCCCCCCCGCACTGCCCGCAGGCACGGTGCTGGACGACGTCACCCACACGGGCTGCCTGCCCCTGGAACAGTGTCCCTGCACCCACGGCGGCCACACCTACGCCCCGGGGGCCTCCTTCACCACCAGCTGCAGCTCCTGGTAGGCCTCCCGGCTGCCCCTGCCCTTGGTGGGGGTGCATGGGATGGGCTCTGCCTCCCCCACACCACGCTTCCTCTGTCCGTGGCCTCCCTTCCCAGCACCTGCTCCGGGGGACTGTGGCGATGCCAGAACCTTCCGTGCCCTGGCACCTGCTCTGTCCAGGGGGGGTCTCACATCTCCACCTATGACGAGAGGCTCTATGATGTGCACGGGGACTGTAGCTACGTCCTGTCCAAGGTACAGCCCCAGGCCCCACCTGCTGAGCCTGTCCTGGGACCCTCAGGCCTCCCTGCCCCAGGAAGGGTCCTATGATGGCCATCAGAGTGGGTGCCTTGGTCCCCTCCTGAGGAAGCCCCTGGGCTCACATTCGCGGGGCCAAGGGACTCCCAGGCCCCGAGACAAGCTGCCTGCCTGGAGGTAGCCACAAGGGCCGGGGGCCACCAGGAGCCAGCGTCCGCCTCCTCCCCACACGGGTGGTCCTGGGAGCAGGGGCCCCACACACGAACACGCGGCCCCCTGCCCGCCCGCTCGGGAGTGGCCGACCCCCCGCGCCCTGGTGGGCTTTGCCCTGTCAGATATGTGCAGGTCACAGCCTCACCGTGTTGGCCGAGCTGCGGAAATGCGGCCTGACGGACAATGAGAACTGCCTCAAAATGGTGACGCTCAGCATGAACGGCGGGGACACGGTGGGTGAGGGGCCCGCTGCGGAAGGGGGTGGGGACGGGGAGCTGGTGAGACACCGAGATTTGGAGGACACAGGCCCCAGCGCCGTCCTCAGACCCCACGGGCCCCAGTCCTAACAGTCCCTCCGAGGTCTTGGTCTGATGTTGGGGACCAGGGCTCCCCTCCGGACCCTGGCTCTGCTGGGTGGGCCTGGGGAGTGCTCCCTGGTCAGGCAGGCCCCTCCTCCGGCTGAGCTGGCTCCTCCTCTCACTAGATCATCCAGATCCAGGCCAGCGGCGGGGTATTCATCAACTCCATCTACACCCAGCTGCCCGTGTCAGCAGGTAGGCGGTCTGGGATAGCTGGGCCCTGTTCCGCCAGCTGGTCTGCTCCCAGAGCCCGTTCTCTGAGGCCCGGGGCAGTTCTGGAACATCCCAGGGGTGGTTTCCCACCTGCACGCGGGCCGCTAACGCTTCAGCCCCGGCCACTGTGGGGACTAATGCCGAACACACTCGGTGCGTGGCCTCTCGGGGGCCGTGAGCGGTCCCTCCCGGCGCTGCCGGCGAACGAGCTCCTGCCCCCTCCCAGGTCCCCATGCCGTGGCGGGGGCCCGCCAGACCCCTGGGTCCTCCCAGCCCAGCACCGGAGGGCCCTCCCGGCCTCCTGGGCTGCCCCAGGAGCAGGGGGCTGGCCCCGTGCAGACTCTGACCGCGTCCCGATCCCTGCAGCCAACATCACGGTCTTCAGGCCCACCTCCTTCTTCATCCTGGTGCACACGGGCCTCGGGCTGCAGCTACAGGTGCAGCTGGTGCCCCTCATGCAGGTGTTCCTCAGGCTGGACCCCTCCTACCGTGGACAGATGTGCGGTGAGGCTCCGCCGGACGGGCTCGGGGGGCGCTGGTGCCCGGACTCAGCTCCGGGCTGCAGGCAGGGTGGGCAGAGTCTGGCAGGAGGTGAAAACGGGGAGGTGGCTGCTCCCTGGGCATGGGGGGGGGGGGGGGGGGGGGACTCCTGCGCTGGCCCAGGGCACTCCGAAAGTGACGTGTGGCCCCAGGGCGTTCACCTCGGGGGAGCAAGCCCTGTTGCCCTTATGAGTCCAGGCTTTGCACAGCGGCCAATTCCCCGCGGGGCGTGTCTGCAGATGGCTCCGGAGCCGAACTCCTGAGACGGGGCTTCGGGGCTGGTCCGCCGTGTGGTGGTTTCTAGAGCGAGCAGGAGCTGGGGAGCAGGGCCGGCTGGACGGCCAGGCCGGATGCCCTGCTAATGCCCACCCCTGCGCCCCGGGCCTCAGGCCTGTGCGGGAACTTCAACCAGAACCAGGCCGACGACTTCCGGGCCCTCAGCGGCGTGGTGGAGGGCACGGCTGCCGCCTTCGCCAACACCTGGAAGACCCAGGCCGCCTGCCCCAACGTCAAGAACACCTTCGAGGACCCCTGCTCCCTCAGCGTGGAGAACGGTACTCCCACCCCAGGGGCCCTCCATTTACCAGGGCTGGGCTGGGAGCCAGTCTCGCATCTCACCAGGCCCTGGGGGACCCTGGGTGTCCAGGCGTGCATGGCCTGGGGCGAGAGTGAGCAGGGCACAGTGCTCAGAGCCCGTCTCGGGGAGGAGCACCTTGCTGCCCCCTCAGCACGGTGGGTGAGCCCCAGATCCCAACTCAGCTCTCTGAGGGCCGTGGGGCCCCCCAGGGCCTATGTACGGGAGCGCAGGCGGCCAGAGTGGGCGGGTGCAGGGGAGGAGGGCTGTGGGTGCCGGCCAGCCAGCTTCCCTCCCTTGTCCCAGAGAACTACGCCCAGCACTGGTGCTCCCTGCTGACTGACCCAGCCGGAGCCTTCTCGCCCTGCCACTCCGTCCTCAGCCCAGCGCCCTTCCACTCGGTGAGACCCCTGCCCCACCTGGGGCCGCCCTGCTGCCCCCTTAGTCTCTCCTTGGCGGTCCCCTATCTCAAGGACCACTCACGGCACGGCGGGCCCCTCGGGGCTTTCGGCACCACCACTGGTGGTGTGTTTGTAGCCACAAACCAGCTCACTAAAAACTAGAGAAATTGATTCCGTTCCAGTCCTAAAAGCCAGAAGTCCAAAATCAAGCTGCGGGTGGAGCCAGGCTCCCTCCTAAGGCGACAGAGGAAGGGCCTTCCTGCCTCTCCCAGCTTCTCGGGGCTCCAGGTGGCCCTGGGCTTGTGGCCACGTCACCCTCACCCCAACCTCTGCCTCCGTGGTCACTTGGCCTTGGCCCCTCCCCTGTGTCTGTGTCCAGATTTCCTCTTTAAGGACACCAGTCATGCTCGACCGGGGCCCATCCCGATGACCTCATCTTAATCACATCTGCAAAGACCCTATTTCCAATAAGCTCATTTTCTCAGGCCCCGAGGGCGAGGGTTTCCGCATATTCTTCACAACACTTGGCTCATGGGCCACTTTCCCAAAAGCTCAAAGCCCTAAAATGCACATGACCACCGCATCAGGAGCGCCCCGGAGGGCAGGCCCAGGCCCATCTCTGCCCATTTTGCAGATGGCATACCTCCACCCTGCCACGCACCCTCTTCACCCCACCTGTGACCCCCACACGCAGCACAATCAGTGACACACATGGGGTGTGGCTGACCCTGGCCCGGTCTGGTGGAGACCCCTCCGAACCTGACCGTAGCCCGGCCTCTGTGGTCACTTAGTGTGCGGCCTGCCCCTCCTGGGAGCCGATTTCTGCCCATCTGTGCCGAGGGCCCTCCTTGGGGTGGACCTCCCAGCCCAGGCGGGGGTCCCAGGAAGAATCCACGGAGAGAGGAGGGGCCTTGGTGGGCTGGGGTCCCTGACGGTCCCTAACGGCCCATCCCCAGCACTGCATGTTCGACACGTGTAACTGTCAGAAGAGCGAGGACTGTCTGTGTGCGGCCCTGTCCTCCTACGTGCACGCCTGTGCCGCCAAGGGGGTGCTGCTCCGCGGCTGGAGGGACGGCGTGTGCAGTGAGTGTCCCTGAGCCACCCTGGCTGCACCAGGTGGGGGCAGGGCTGCTGAGGGCCCCGGGGGCGGCCACCCCCACCCACATGTTCTCAGTCAGAGCTTCACGCTTCCTTGGCCAGGCCAACCAAAGACTTTGTGGTCCCCTGATCCCTGGGGGTCAGAGGGGAAACTGAGTCTCGGGCTGCTTAAACACCTGTTTGGAGGGGGCCATCCAGTCACTGACCCGAGTGCTGCCCCTGTCCCCTAGCCAAGTATGTAAGCAGCTGCCCCAAGTCCCAGAACTACAGCTACGTGGTGGACAGCTGCCAGCCCACCTGCCGCGCTCTGAGCCAGGTCGACGTCACCTGCGGTGTCACCTTCGTGCCCGTGGACGGCTGCATCTGCCCCTCGGGCACCTTCCTGGATGACTCGGGCACCTGCGTGTCTGCCGAGGCCTGTCCCTGCTACTTCCGTGGCTCTGTGGTGGCCCCGGGGGAGGTGGTCCATGACAACGGCGTGGTATGGTAAGGGGCCGGCTGGGCCCATGCCCCCGCCCACGTCACTGTCCCCTGTTTCACATGCAAAGATCTCTGGGCCTCCCCCAGAGGATTCTGGAAAACAAAGGGGCTCCCTGGGCCTGGGGGGTGGGGAAGTTTGCCTCTGCCCACCCCTTAGTCCCGCTGCAAAGGGGGACCCCTCCCTTAGCCTCCAGAGGGTTCTGGCCGCCCAGGGCCCGGGGAGGGCTGGTGCACTGCCTGGGACAGCTTTCTCTCTGGGACAGGCCAGGGCTGCTCCCAGCCAGGCAGGGATCCGGGTGGGGCCTGTGGGAGATGGGTGGGCAGGGGCCCAGAGACGTCTCTGTCTCTCACAGCTCCTGTGTGGGTGGGCGGCTGAGTTGCCTGGGAGCAGCAGAGCACTTGAGCTCAGGTAAGGCCTCGGGCAGCGCGCGGTCGGAGGGGCTTCGCGGGCCTGGGGTGGGGAGAGCGGCCCCGCCCAGCTAGCCGCCCTCCCCCGCAGGGTGTGCGGCCCCCATGGTGTACCTGGACTGCGGCAAGGCCCCGGCCGGCGCGCCCGGGGCCGAATGTCTCCGGAGCTGCCACACGCTGGACGTGGACTGTGTGAGTGGCCGGGGAGGGCTCGACGGGGCGCTGGCCGAGGGCGGCCCGGGCGCAGCGCGGGGCGGGCGCTGACCCGAGCCGCTCCACAGTTCAGCACGCACTGCGTGTCCGGCTGCGTCTGCCCCCCGGGGCTGGTGTCGGACGGGAGCGGGGGCTGCGTGGCCGAGGAGGACTGTCCTTGCCTGCACAACGGGGCTGCCTACAGGCCCGGGGAGACCGTCAGGGTCGACTGTAACACCTGGTAGGTCGGGGCTCCTCCGCAGGGGGCGGAACGGGGCTGAGGGCGCCCAGGGAGACCGGAGTGCCACAGGCAGGGGTGGGGTGGGGCGGGGTGGGGCGGGGTCCTCCGCCCGGGCACAGAGGCCCTTGCGAGCGGGCGTCGCCGGTCCTCGCCTCGCAGCACGTGCAGGAACCGCAGGTGGCAGTGCGGCAGCAAGGCCTGCCTGGGCACCTGCGTGGCCTACGGGGACGGCCACTTCATCACCTTCGACGGCGAGCGCTACAGCTTTGAAGGGAGTTGCGAGTACACGCTGGCGCAGGTACGCCGGCCCTCACGCCCCGCCCCTCGCGCCCTCGCCCCGCCCCCTCGCCCCTGCCCCGCCCCCGGCTCCTGGCCTCCCGCCCCATCCTTACGTCACCGCCCCACCCTCCTCGCCTTCGCCCCGCCCTCCTCCCCGCCCCCGGCCCCACCCCCTCCCCACGCCTCGCTCCCTCGCCCCGCCCCCCTCGGCCCCACCCCGCCCCCTCGTCTGGTCTGCTCCCTGATGCCTGACCTTTCCCTGTCCCAGGACTACTGTGGGGGCAATGGCACCGGCTCCGCAAACGGGACCTTCCGCGTTGTCACTGAAAACGTCCCCTGCGGGACCACAGGTGTCACCTGCTCCAAGGCCATCAAGCTCTTCCTGGAGGTGAGAGCCACCGGGAACCTCTCCCTCCCTCTGCCCTCCAGCTGGCTGGCCCCAGGCTGCCTGAACAAATGACCACAGCCCAGGACGGGAAGCCGGAGAGTTCATTCTCTCTTGCTTCTGACCCCAGAACTGTGTCATGCAGGCGTCCCAGGGCCAAGACCCCCCAGCTCCCGGGCTCCACTCCCCCACCTGTCTGCCCCTCCCTTCTCCCACATGGGCACCTGTGGATGGACGGACGGTCACCCCAAGTCCCGGATGAGCTCCTCCTTCACTGGCACCTGCTCCAGGGGTCAGGATGTGGGCACACCTTTTGGGGGGCCTGTGTTCAGCCCACCACATCAGGGCGCCCAGTTCCAGCAGAGAGAGGTCAGAGTTCACTGGGCAGAGAGGCACACTGCTGGCAGGGGACATCTCCCCCACAGGGCGGGAGGACATGAGCAGGGTCGCCTCACTCAGAGGTCAGCGAGTTGGGGTGGCCGGTCCTGCAGACTCCCACTGGGACCTGTGCACCCCTGCTTGCCGTGGCCCTGGCTTTCTCCGTGGCCTCCCAGCACACTCTGCTCGGCCGCTTGCCTCGTGTTTGCCGAGTCGGGAGCCCGGCTCGTCCCTGACACCAGCCCTGTGCCGAGGGCCCCCACTGGCCCCTCCACCCGTGCAGCCACCACCCCGTGTGTCCCTCTGCAGAACTATGAGCTGATCCTGCGGGAGGGCACCTACAAGGTGGTGCAGAGGGGCCCAGGCGGAAACCTGCCCTACAAGATCCAGTACACGGGCATCTACCTGACGGTCGAGACCCGCAGCGGCGTCGCGGTGTCCTGGGACCGGAAGACCAGCGTGTTCATCCGACTACAGCAGGGCTACAAGGTGAGAGTGGGCAGGCTGCAGACCCCCTCTGGCAGGGACAGGTCTGGCCCGGAGGGACCGTCTGGCTGCTGACAATCCACGGAGGGCTGGGGGGAGTCTGCTCACAGCGCTGATTTCTGAAAGGGGGTGTGTGGAGACCAACGTGACCAACTGACAGAGCCCTGGGTAGAAAGGCGAGCTTCGCTCTCTGGTCTCCCACGCCCACCGGGCCTGCTGCCCACCCACGTGCTTGCCGTAGGACCCACCGTGCACCCCGTCCGCCTGCAGTTTCCCAGGGCACTCCCGGGGAACCAGGTGCTCCCTCAGGCTGCCCCCTGCAGCCCCAACACCTGTGCTGCCCGCCCCCCCCC
>NW_024082496.1:0-56224 GCF_003009895.1 Hyaena hyaena
CTCTCTCTCGATGAATATATTCCAGGAGCAAAATTGTATAATGGGAATACTAGTTTGAAATAATAAATTTAAGTATTTGTCAGTATTTTTGCGATAAATCTTTCACCTTCCAATAGTAATAGCCTGGGGTGGGGGGAAAGTGTGTATGTCCCCTTGAGAAGAAGGATGGCATAATATAGGAGAATTTGGTCACTGACTCTTAGAGAGAAGTAAAAGAAAGTGTTTCTTTCTCAGAAGTGAGGGAAAGAGAGGCGAGTGAAGGAGCGAGGAAAGTAGGGATGAAGGGAGAGAGAAAGAGAGAGATAATATTAATTAGATGTGTGTGTCCTGATATCATCTTCTGAAAAATCCTATAAGTGGTGGTCTTAGATCGATGAAAAATCTGGATATAGAGGCAGTATGTGCCAACAACACTGGAGCCAGTATGACTGTTGGAAGACAAGAGATTTATTGTAGTCCGTGAAGACACTTCACTCAGAGTGGATATGGAGACATCAGACCCATGTGTACACCCCTAAAACTTCCTCAGCTCCCATTTGCTTCATAAGGGATCAAGACCATTTCACCAGCCTTCTGGAAGGGTACGGAAGGCAGCTGAACATTGTTGAGTGCATCAGAGTCACTCTAACTGAGGTGAAGGGACCATGGAGCGCATTGGTCTACAAAGTGGGGTGTGTACACAGATGAGGTGGGTAAGAAGAGCATTGAGGCACAGGAAGGAAACACTAGAAATTCTAAGCATTTTTATTTTTTATCACATCCTTTTAAATTTCTATTTTAGTGTATGTTTTATGATGAGCATTGCATACTAATACAGTGTCACTAGTATATAATCTGTAAATTAATAAATACACATAAATTGGAGACATGTGCTCAAAATCTTTTGTTACCAGTGCATGTGTTAGATTCTCAGGACGGCTGTAACAAACTACCACAAACTGAGAAGTTGAGAGCAATGAAAATGTATTCTCTCACAGTTCTGGAGGTACAAGGCTTTAGTTAGCAGGACCATGCCCCCTCTGAAGCGTCTGAGGAAGTATCCTTCCTTGCCTCTTCCTAGCCTCTGAAGGGTTGCGGCAATCCTGGCTTTTCCTTGGCTTCTAGATCCATCACTCCAGTCTCTGCCTCCATTTTTTTTTCATGGTGTGCTCCTCCGTGTGAGTCTGTGTCTCCGTATCCTCTATTTTTTTTTTCTTTAATGAAGTGATATTGGATTTAGGGTCCATCCTAATCCAGTATGGCCTCAGCTTAACCAATTACATCGGCAAAGACCCTGTTCCCAAATAAAGTCACAATTTGAGGTAGACATGAATCTTGGGGGCATGCTAGTCAACCTGGTACACAGTGTGTAATGAAAAATGACCAGAGAGCATTGCTGTAGTGAATGTCACACCGGGCACCCACATTGCTGTCAACTTTGAGTTGCAACCAAATCTCAAGGGGATCCTTAAGTCTGGCAAGAGGAAAGTCCAGTAAGGAAGCAGTATTGAGGTTACATCGCCACACAAACAGAATCCAAAGAATAGCACTGTCAGACTGAGAGCGCCTCTGTACTGCCACCATATCACTTTAGCCACACTCTATCCTCCAATCCCCAGATATCATTTTATAGAGGAAAAGGAGAAGTAAGTAGAAGTTAGAATTGACTCAATAATTGCTTGACATGAAGAAGCCAAGCTGAAAGAGTCCTGAAGAATCTTTAATCATGAAATGTAAGTGGTCTACCTGTCCACCTTTGGCACCCATTGGAGTGTGTACTGGAAAAGCAGGATTAGTTATGGACAACAAGTAAGTCGCTTTGTCTTTGCACAACAGAGCTTACTGTATTACATTTTGAGACTCTGTTAACAGACGGTCTGGGTAAATGTGCCTCCCTGTCAATTTATGGTATCTATATCTATCTAGTGGTTTCAGACTTCACCTAAAGCTGGCATATCCCATATTCACATTTTGAAACAACTCACAGATAATGGGGGCAGTGCCATTTAATATTTAAGAGCAAAGTGCATATTTTGGACTTGGAGAGACCTGGTTTCAAATCTTCATTCTGCCATTTAGTACAAACCTTGCATGGCCCTGTATAAGCTGCCTAACGTCTCTGAACCCCAGACATCTCATTTAGAAAGTGGAGGACTATCAACCCTATCACACAGTGCTGTGGTGAGGGTGAAGTGATATAACAGAGGTAATATAAATGCATGCCCAGAATACAATAGGTGCTCAATTTACAGGAGCTGTAACTACGAATTACATTCTTTCTTCGTTCAGAAATCTGCCCCCAGGATAGGAGGAAAATCCTGTGCCATCTTCAGAGCATCCTAACAACTTTTCTGGCTTTGCTATTGCACAATTTACGTCTAGCTTAAGGATTCATTACACATGCCCTCGTGAGCTTCAGTGGTCTTCATATTTTAAAGTAATTCCGTGTCCTTTATTTAAAGATGAGTGAGATAATATTCTACTGTCAGCTGATTTCTTTGTGGGAGTGCCTCACTAACTTGAAAGTGTTTATCATCACTATTATTGACATCTTTTCCACTAGAATCTAAAAAATATTCCTTCCCTCATACACCTAATATTTTTTGACTGTTTAATATGTATGAGGTGCCATTCCAGACACCTGGGATATATCAGCAAATGGAGCAAACACACAAACAAAATCCTGATCCCACGGAGCTTGCATTCTAGTAAAATGATGATGAGAAAATTGACCTTTGCACTAAACCTCTGGCCATAGACACTACTGCAATTTCCAGAGAAATCAGACAGGACAGAGATGCCTTTTTTCCACCTTGGTGGGAATGTGACCAGCCTCATAAGTACACTTTGCTATCTATTATTATGTTTAGCAATCATAAGAATCATAGTATCTGCTTAGTCCCTCCTTGCACTATACAAAGCAATTGTGCACCCTGTACCTCATTTAATTTTCCTAGCCATCTTGTTAAGTAGGTATTATGATTGTTAACAGCCACTTTACTGTTGAGGTTGCTGAGACTCAAAGAAATGAAAGTCTTTGTCCACTGTCACACAGCCCAGTGAGAGTGAGGAAGTCAACCCGTCTGATTCCAACTCTTATTCTTTCTCCAGGGCTGTATGTGGTACGGGCTGTATGTGGTACAAGCAGCCCCAACCCCTGAAGATTGAGAAAACGGATGATCATACATCAGGATATTGCAGGGCAGGGTGTGTGTGTGTGTGTGTGTGTGTGTGTGTGTGTGTGAGGGGGGCTTTCACCGAAAGAGAGAATGCTTATCAAAGAATGAAAGGCACTTGCCTCAGTGCAATGAGTGATGTTTCCACAGCCCTGGGGGATCCCATCCATAGCCAAGGAGTTAGTACATGCCTGATAGTCTGCTGGTTGACTCCACCATTCCAGAGACAAATGGCCCACATCTTCCCTTCCCAAACATCGCAAAGTCTGACCCACCCAAGTCTTACTTGAGCTGTGCAGAGACCTCACTGACAACTAGGTCCACACTCATGATCATGTGGGACAGGGAAAGATAGTAATTTCCTGTTCATATCCTTATTAAGAGATAAGTATCCTTTATAGTCTGCCAAACCTGGGGGGGGGGGTTGGGAGGTAGATATGAGGAAGGAGCTCACAGCAACCAGTGCACTCTTGACTTCTCTGCCTTAGGAGAGAGACACAACAGACCCTGGGTTTGCTACCACCATTGGTGTTCAAAAGCCATAAACATGACTTTTGGCTGGTGATTCCTCCCTACAACAAAGCAGGACACAATAGGGCATAGTGGAAGGGGGAGTCTTCTGCAGTCCATGGGTCCTTGGAGTCCTAAATATGGTGCATCCCACTAGTTCCCCCATTGCTTTCCTATATCCACCCTGGTGCCAACTGCAATCATGGAACTATTTTCAGTACACATGTGGGAACACAGATGCTCATGGAGATAGACTGTGAGCTACTTCGAGGAAAACCCTAGCATAGTGTTCTAACTGGATTCCTGCCCTAGGTACACAGCTTCTTCCACTCCCCTGACATGCCCACTTCTGACAGTTTTCTTTAAAAAACTGATAATTCAAGGCTTCCCCCCCCCCCAAAAGCTATTTGCTGGTTTTATTCTCACATAATCTCATCACTGATCCACACACTTCTTGCCAGGACTGGAGAGGCACATGGGTCATGATTACAAGCCTGGCTGGAGAATATTGGGCGTCACAGTTTTCCTGGTCCTTGAACCTCAGGGTCTGGCCCGGGCAGCACCATTCCTGGCTGTTGGGGCTCTTGTAACCTGCCCTGTGGGAGCCTACTGACTGAGAGTGGAGGGCTTTAGGGGTTTCAGTCACATGGTGATGGGAAGGAGGAGCCATTCTTTTCTGCAGGTAGCATGAGCTCAATGACCAGGGCTCTGTGTTGAAGCCCTCTGCTGTTGACGCTCTTCAGGAGTTTTCAGTCTGTGTATTTGTTAATCACATGTCCCAAGCCTCATATCAAAGGTAGACATGACATGGACTGAGGTTTTCTCAGGGAATCAGTCTGATTTTACAGAGTTGGAGGGAAGAAGGGGTGCTGGGGGACCCCTTGGGAGTTCTGAGGAAATCTTTGCACCGTTGGCAGCTCTGGCTCACAGGGTAAGGTTCCACTGCTATTCCCTCCTCACTCCTCTTTTTCCTCCCAGATACCTGTCTGCGGCTTTGCATGCTGATCTCTTACTCCCTGACCTGGCATGTAGGTTGTTTGTACTCCTTCATCACCCTCTGGGCACGTGCACTCTATCTTCTTCTTTCTGTGGCAAGACGCTTAAGACTAGTGTTCGGAGAGAACAGCAGATACGTGTGCTTTCTCTTCACAGCTGCATTCCAAGAGGGTCATGCCAGGGCGGGCAGGAGGCCTCACAGCAGGGAGAGGAAGCAGGGAACAGTGAACAGAAGGAGTGGAGAAACAGGCTGCCATGTCTCTACCCTTTGGAGCTGTCCAGGCTGGGTACTAGGAACTGGGTTCTTCTGTGACCCAGGCCTCCAGGAAGGCTTTAATTGCCACCTACTCAAAGTAACTATTGCTCAGAACCTGGAACCACGCTGTTCACCCTCAACTTTCCCCCCTAACATTTCTGTGGAAGGTGTGTGTGTGTGTGTGTGTGTGTGTGTGAGAGAGAGAGAGAGAGAGAGAGAGGCAGACAGAGAGAGACACAGAGAGAGAGAGACACAGAGACACAGGACACAGTGATAGAGACAGAGGGAGGGAGGGAGGGAGGGAGAGGAAATAGCGAATATCACTACAGAACCCACAGAAATAAAAAAAGTTAAGAGAATACTACAATTATGCTCACAATTTCAACAACATAGAATAAATAGAATGATTCCTCTAATGCCACAATGCAGGAAAACTCAACTGAAATGAAATAGACACACTGAATACTTCTATAACCATAAAATAAATGAATTAAAAATATAATGAAAACTCTGTGTTCAGACGATCTTATTGGAGATTTTTAGCAAATATTTAAAGAATAAAAATGTAACTTTTATACGATCTCTTTCCAGGGAAGGAAGAGGAGGGAAATGTTACCAACACATTTTTATAAGGCTAGTATTAATTCTGATACCCAAACCTGACAAAGACAAATAAAAACAAAAACAAAGAAAAAATAAAATTGCAGTCCTCTACTCTTCATGAACTTGGATTGAAATAATAACAAATCCACACTGTAATGAATTAGAATTTATTCCAATGGCATTTTTTTCATAAGAATAGGATGAACATTCACAGAACTTTAAAAAAAACCTAAAACTAAAATTTGTAAGGAAGCACAAAAACCTATCATAGCCATAGCAATCTTGAAAAAGAAAAATAAAGCTGGGGGTATAACAGTTCTAAATTTCAAGGGATATTACATAACAGTAGTAACTAAAACAGTATGATACTGGCAGAAAACCAGACACATAGATCAATGGAACAGACTAGAAAACCAAAAAAGAAACACATAATTATATGGTCAATAAATCTTTGACACAGGAAGAGACAGTCTCTTCAACAAATGGTGGTGGGAAAACTGGAGAGCTACATGCAAAAGAGTGAAACTGGATCATGTCCTTTCACCATACACAAAAAATAAACTCAAAATGGATTAAATACCTAAATGTGAGACCTGAAAGTATAAAACTTCTTCAACAGAGTAAAGGCAGTAATTTGCCTGACATCAGCCATAGTGACAGCTTTCTAGATATGTCTCCTGAGGCAAGAAAATAAAATAATAAAATTAAATATAAAATAAAATAAAATAAAGTAAGATAAAATACATTAAAATAAAATAATAAAAGAAAATACAAAAAATAAAATAAAGTCACACATAAACCATTGGGACTACATCAAAATAAAAAGCTTTTGCACAGTAAAGGAAACAATCAACAAAACTAAAGGGCAGCCCACTGAATGGGAGAAGACATTGGCAAATGTCATATCCAATAATAGGTTAGTATACAAAGTATATAAAGAACGTATATAACTTAACACAAAAAAACCAAAACAATCCCACTAAATAATGGGCAAAAGACATGAACAGACATCTCTCCAAAGAAGACATACGGATAGTCAACAAACAAAATCTGCTCCATATCACTTATCATCAGGTAAAAGAAATCAAAACTACAATGAGATTTCATCTCACACCTGTCAGAATGGCTAAAATAAAAAACACAGGAAGCAATATGAATTGGTGCAGATATGGAGGAAAAGGAACCTCATGCACTGTTGGTGGGAATGCAAACTGAGGCAGCCACTCTGGAAAATAGTATGGAGGTTCCTCAAAAAGTTAAAAATGGAACTATCTTACAATCCAGCAATCACACTCCTTGATATTTACCCAAAGAATACAAAAATTCTAATTCAAAGGTATACATGACCCTGATGTGTACAGCAGCATTATCTACAATAGCCAAATTACTGAAACAGTGCAAGTGTCCATTTATCGACGAATGGATACAGGAAATGTATATACATATATACAATATATACATATTATCCACCCATATAAAATAATAAAATCTTGCCATTTGCAATGACATGAATGGAGCTAGAGAGTATAATGCTAAGTGAAATAAGTGCGTCAGAGAAAGAATAATACTCTATGATTTCACTCATAAGCAGAATTTAAGAACAAAACAAATGAGCAACGGGGAAAAAGAGAGAGAGAGAGAGATACAGACCAAGAAACAGACACTTAACTATACAAAGTGATACTTCACAGAAGGGAGGTGGGTGGAGAGATGGGTTAAATAGATGATGGGGTTTAAGGAGTGCCTTTGTTGTAATGACTACTGAGTGATGTATGGAAGTATTGAATCACTATATGGTATGCCTGTAACTAGTATTAAACTGTATGTTAACTAACTGGAATATAAATTAAAACAGCCTTTTAAGCATGTGTAATTTTTTAAAAAATTAAAAACACCATTCTCTTCTTGCTTAATAAAAAAGAAATAGAATGAACAATCTTAAAATTTGCATGGAACCACAAAAGAACCAGGATAGTCAAAGCAATACTGAGAAAGAACAAAGCTGGAGGTATCACAATTACTTATTTCAAACTATATTACAAAGCTGTAATAAAGCAATGTGGCATTGGCAGAACAAAAACAAAACAGCCACATAGATCAATGAAACAGAATAGAGAACCCAGAAATAAACCCACACATATATGGTCAATTCATTTACAACAACGGAGCCAAGAATATACAATGGGGGAAGGACAGTCTTTTCAATAAGTAATCCTGGGAAGAGTGGACAGTCACATGCAAAAGAATAAAACTGGACCACTATTTTACACTATACACAAAAATAAACTCAAAATAAAATAATGATTTTAATATAAGACCTGAAACTCTAAAAGTCCTAGAAGAAAATGTATTATAGGTAGCTAGCTCCTTGACAGCAGTCTTGGCGGTGGTTTTTTTATTTGACCAAAAAAGCAAAGCTATACAAGTAGGACTACATCAAACTAAAAAGCTTATTATGTACAGCAAAGGAAACCATTAACAAAATGAAAAAGCAACCTCAGAGAAAATATTTGAAGATCACATATTTGATAAGGGATTAATATCCAAAATGTGTAAAGAACTCCGGAAACTCAACAGAAAAAAAAAACAATCAGATTTAAAAGTGGGTGGAGGATCTGAATAGACATTTTTTCCAAATAAGACCTACAAATGGCCAATGGGTATATGAAAAGGTGCTCAACATCACTTACCATCAAGGAAATAAAAATCAAGACCATGCCGAGATATCATCTCACACCTATTAGAATAACTATTATTAAAAAGGCAAGAAATTAATGAGGATATGAAGAAAAGGGAACCACTGTGTACTGTTGCTAGGGAATGTAAATTGATACAGTTGATATGGAAAACAGTATAGAAGTTTCTCAAAAAAAAATTAAAATAGAACTGCCATATGATCCAGCAATTTTACCTATGGATATTTATCTGAAGGCAACAAAATCACTATATCAAAAAGATATCTCCACCCCCGTGTATATTGCACCATTATACACAATAGCCAAGACATAGAAACTACCTCAGTGTCCATTGATAGATTACTTAATTAATTAAAAGTGGTATGTAGATAAAATAGAATATGATTCACCCATAAAAAGTAAGGAAATCTTGTCATTGACAACAACATGGATGGACCTTGAGGGCATTGTGCCAAGTCGAATAAGTCGGACAGAGAAAGACAAATACCATATGACCTCACTTATATGTGGAATCGATAGGAAGAAGCGGGAAGGCAGGAAGAAGAAAGGATAAACAAACAAACAAACAAACAATTAAATAAATAGAAACAGAGAATGGATTGGTAGTTGCCAAATTTGGGGGGGGGGGAGGCAAAATGGTAAGTGTGGTTAAAAGGTATCAACTTCCAGTTATAAGAAATAATTTCTACAGTTGTAATATACAGCATGGTGAATATAGTTAACAATACTGTCTTGCATATTTGAATATTGTTAAAAGAGTAGATCTTAAAAGTCTTCACCAGTAGAAAAAAAATTTTTGTTATTAAGTTTGTATCCTGCAATGTTACTAAATTCATTGATTAGTTATAACAATTTTATTTTTTCTATTTTTTGGTGAAGTCTTTAGGATTTTCTCTACACATCATCTGCAAATACAGTGTTTTATTTCTTCCTTTCCAATTTGGATGTCTTTCATATCTTTTTCTTGCCTGTTTGCTTTGGCTAGGACTTCTAGTATTATGTTGAATAAAAATAATGAAAGTGGGCTCTACGTCTAGTTCCTGATCTTGGAGGAAAGACTTTCAGTTTTTCACCCTTGAGTATGATGCTAGCAGTGGCTTATCATATATGGACTTTATTTTGTTTAACTATGTTCTCTCTATAACCATGTTGTCAAAATTTTTTTGTCATGAATGGATGTTATATTTTGTTAAATGTTTTTCTGCAACTGTTGAAATGATTATATAATATTAGTCCTTCATTTTGTTAATGTGGTGTATCACATTGATTGGTTTGAGGATGTTAAAACATCCTTGCATTCCTGGAATAAATCCCATCTGATCATGGGATATGATCCTCTCAAGGGATTGTTAAATTTAGTTTGCTAAAGTTTCCCGAATGTTTTGTAAGAGTAAATCGAGGGAATTATGTATAGAGTACATAAGATACTTTTGAATTTTTTCTTAGCACTGCATGCTAATTTACAATTATTGCAAAATAAAAACATAAAACTATGGATCTTTTATAATGTTAGATAATGGAGAGAGACAGAAGTGTTTCCAGTGTGCCAAGACTTGCTTAAAATAATTTCTATTACACTTTGTAGTCCTCTTCATCCTAATTAGTTTTCATGCAATTAAACATACACATGGAAATAATATCTAATATGTGTAATAAGCTATTGTTTTAATATACTGAAGGTAAACCATTTTAATATACTGAGAACTTGACAAAATGCAAATATAAACATATAATAAACATTATAAATGCTAAGTTTTCTGGTATGTTAGTAATGACTCATGGTATGGGGAAAAAAAGGAAATATAGAAATACTATGGAAAAAGGAATATGGAATGCTGTGGATGGATGAAAAGATCCACTATTAAGTAGGACAATCAGAGTGGACATCACTGAAAAAGTTAAATTAAAGCAAAAACTTGATGAGTTATGGAACTTATTTTAAAGAATGGCATTCTAAGCGGGGGTCGGGAGAACTAGAATAAATTAGTATAGGTACTGGGGTGCCAGAGTGGCTCAGTCGGTTAAGTGACCAAATCTTGATTTCAGCTCAGGTCATGATCTCATGGTTCTTGAGATGGAGCCCTGCATGAGGCTCTGCACTGGGCATGGACCGGCTCAAGATTCTCTCTCTCTCCCTTTTCCTCTGCCCCCTCCCTGCTCGTGCTCTCCCTCAAAAAACAAACAAACAAACAAATAAAACACAGAACAAAACAAAACAGAAAATGGCCCTAAAGCAGGAATATTCCCAGGATGTTGGGACATTCCAGGGAGAAAAGAAGGAAGCTCGTATGAAAGGAGCAGAAGGAGCCAAGGAAACAATAGATGTGGGTCAAGTGGTATGAGGAACACATCACGTAGGGTCTCTTTGATCTTGTATAAATTTTAGGATTTACTTTGAGTGAAATGGAGAGCCACCACATGGTTTTACACAGTGATGAGTGACATAATTTCATTTTCTAAACATATTACTTTAGCTAAGTCACAATAATTCTGTGAAGGAGGTATTATATTTCCCGTTTCACATGCCATGAAACTGAGGTTTAGAGAGCTTAAGTGACTGATTCAAGGGCTCAGGGTAACTGACAAATTTAGGACACTTACACTGGTCCTAAAAAAGCTAATGAACATTTTATCACTTTACCATTTCACAGGCATCATTGAGACTGCCCAAAGCAACAGTAATCTCTGGAGGAAATACATTAGTCTACTAGGGTTGCTATAACAAAACAGCACAGAAAAGGTAACTGCAAATTGCTACCTTCTTACTATGTCCTCACACAGCCTTTTATTCTGTGCAGCTATACCCCTGTTATCTTTTTCTCTTATAAAGACACCAGTACTATTGTTTTAAGTCCCCACTTTTATGATCTCATATAACCTTAATTACCTATCTTATATTCAAATATAGTCACATTGGAAGTTAGGGCTTCAACATATAAGCTTGGGGGGACACAATCCAGCCCACATAATATACATATTATATACAATATATTGCATATGAGTTAGGCAAGTCCAAATGCATCTTGACATTTCAAGCCCCAGCAGCAATGCAGGTTATTTTTTAAGTTCTTTTTTTTTTAAATCAAGGTAAATTTGGTATATTGCATTACATCAGTTTTAGGTGTAGAACATAATAATTTGTTATTTGTATACACTACAAACTGATCACTACAATAAGTCTAGTTACCATTCATCACCATACAGTTGACCCTGTGTGCACATTTTGTCCACCCACAACCCACCAACATTCTGGTTACTACCAATCTCCAATCTGTTCTCTGTATCTGAGAGTTTTGTTTTGTTTGTTCATTTGTTTTGTTTTTTAGATTCCATATATAAGTGTAATCATACAGTTATTTGTCTTTGTCTGACTTATTTCACCTAGCATAACACTCTCTAGGTCCATCCATGTTGTCACAAGTGGCAAGACCTCACCCTTTTTATAGCTGTGTAATAGTGTATATAAAATATACACCAACCACATCCTCTTTATCTATTTATCTATCGGTGGACTCTCAGGTTGCCTCTATATCTTGGCTATTGTAAATAATGCTGCAATAAACTTAAGGATGTATATCTTTTCAAATGAGTGTTTCATTTTTTTTGAGTAAATATCTAGTAGTGGAATTACTGGATCATATGGTGTTTCTATTTTTAACTTTTGACAAATCTCCATACTGCTGTTCACAGTGGCTGTACAAATTTACATTCCCACCAACAGTGTATGAGGGTTCCTTTGTTTCCCACATCCGCGCCAACACTTGTTATTTCCTGTCTTTTATTTTAGCCATTGTGACTGGTGTAAGATAATACCTCATTTTGGTTTTGATTTGCATTTCCCCGATGATTACTGATGCTGAGCATCTTTTCAACTGTCTGTTGGCCATCTGCATGTCCTTTCTTGGGAAAATGTCTAATCAGGTCCTTTGCTTATTTTTTAATTGTACTGTTTTTGTTTTTAGATTAGTTTTTTGGTACTGAGTTGTATAACTTTTTAAATATATTTTGGATTCCAACCCCTTATTGAATATATCATATGCAAATATTTTCTCCTATTCTGTAGGTTGCTTTTTCATTTTGTTTGTTGTTTCCTTTGCTATGTCAACACTTCTTATTTTGGTGTACTCCAAATAGTTTATTTTTATTATTATTTTTATTTTTGTATCCCTTGCCTTAGGAGACATATCTAAAAAATGTTGCTATGGCCAATGTCAAAGACATTACTACCTCTGTTTTCTTCTCGAATTTTTACGGTTTCATGTCTCACATTTAGATCTTTAATCCAATCTAAGTTTATATTTGTGTATGGTGTTAGAAGGTGGTCCAGTTTCATTCTTTTCCATATAGCTGTCCAGTACTCCTGGCATTATATATTGAAGAGACTGTCTTTTCTTCATTGTATATTTTTGCCTTCTTTGTCTTAGCTTAATTGACTTTATAAGCATGGGTTTATTTGGGGGTTCTTTATTATTTTCCATTGATATATGTGCCTATATTTGTGCCAGCCAGTATCATACTGTTTTGATTATTATGCTTTCTAATATATCTTGAAATCTGGGATTGTGATACCTCCAGCTTTGTTCTTCTTTCCCAAGATTGCTTTGGAAATTCAGGATTTTAGGGGTTCCATACAAACTTTAGTATTATTTGTTCTAGTTCTGTGAAGAATGCTATTGGTACCTTGATAAGGATTTAATCGAATCTGTAGAGTGTTTTGGGTAGTATGGACATTTTGACAATATTTATTCATCTAATCCATGAGCATAAAATATCTTTCCATTTCTATTCATTTTCTTTCATCAGTGTTTCAAACTTTTCAGAGCATAGGTTTTTCATGTCCTAGGTTAAGTTTAATTTTAGGTATTTTATTCTTTTGGTACAATTCTAAATGGGATTGTTGTTGAATTTTTTTTTCTGCTATTTCATTATTAGTGTACAGACATACTATCAAATTCTAGGTATTAATTTTGTATCCTGCAACTTTACTGAATTCATTTATTACTTCTAATAGTGTTCTAGTGGAGTCATTAGGGTTTTTTACATACAGTATCATGTCATCTGCAAATACTGATACTATAATTTCTTCCTCATAAATTAGGATGCCTTTTCTTTCTTTTTGCTGTATGATTGCTTTGGCTAGGACTTCCAGTACTATGCTGAAAATAAGTGGTAAGAGTGGACATCCTTGTCTTGTTCCTGATCTTAAAGAAAAAAAAACCTTCACTTTTTCACCATTGAGTGTGATGTTAGCTGTGGGTTTTTTATATATGCCCTTTATTGTGTTGATGTATGTTTTCTGTAAACCAAATTTATTGAGAATTTTTATTATGAACAGATGTTGGATTTTGTCAATTTTTTTTCCTGTATCCATTGAGATGACCATATGATTTTTATCTTTTCTTGTTGTTGTTGTTACTGTGATGTATCACATTGGTTTATTTGTGAATATTGAGCCCCAGAATAAATCCTAATTGATCATGGTGAATTATCCTTTTAATATATTGGTAAATTTGTTTTGCTAATATTTTGTTGAGAACTTTTGCATCTATGTTCATCAGGGGTATTGTTGGTAGTTTTGTCTTTCTGTACTGTCTTTGTTTTTGGTATCATAGAGATGGCCTCATAGAGTATATTTGGAAGTTTTCCTTCCTCTGCTATTTTATTGAAAATTTGGAAGGAAATAGGTATTAACTCTTCTTTAAATGTTTGCTAGAATTCACCTGTGAATCCATCTGGTCCTGGACTTTTTCTTTTTTTTTTTTGGTAGTTTATTTTTCTATTACCAATTCAATTTTGTTACTAATGATCAGTCTGTTCAGATTTTCCATTTCTTCCTGATTCTGCTTTGGGAGATTGTATGCTTCTTGGAATTTATCCATTTCTTCTAGGTTTTCCGACTTGTTAACATATAATTGTTCATAGTATTCTCTGACATCCTTTGTATTTTTGTGGTAATGGTTGTTACTTTGATTTCTGATTTTATTTCCTAGGGTTATTTCTCTCATTTTCATGTTAAGTTTGACTTAGCATTTATAAATTTTGTTTAACTTTTCTAAGAACCAGTTCTTGGTTTTATTGATTTTTTTTCTACTGCTTTTTAAAAAAATCTCTATGTCATGTATTTCTGCCCTGAACTTTATTATTTCTTCGATCTACTCAGCTTGAGTTTTGTTATGTTTTTCTTTATTCCTTTCAATGTAAGGTTATGTCATTTATTTTATGTTGTGTGTGTGTGTGTGTGTGTGTGTGTGTGTGTGTGTGTGTGAGTTTCTTGAGGTATGCCTGTATCACTATACATTTGCTTCTTAGAAGTGTTTTCACTGTGTCCCAAAGTTTTTGGACTTTTACTTTTTCATTTTCATTTGTCTCCATGCATTTTTTAAATTTCTTCTTTGATTTCTTTGTTGACCCATTGGTTTGTTAAATTTCTTCTTTGATTTCTTTGTTGACCCATTGGTTTATTCTCCACATGTTTGTGTTCTTTCCAGAGTTTTTATTTTGTGATTTATTTCTAGATTCATACCTGAATGATCAGAATGACACACGGTATAATTTCAATCTTCCTAAATATATTAGGACTTGTTTTGTGGTCTAACATGTCGTCTATTTTGGAGAATGTTCCACATCCACTTGAAAAGATTGTATCCTGTTAGTTTTGGATAGAATGGTCTGAATATATCTGTTATATCCATCGGGTCTAATGTATCATTCAGAGAGTGTTTTCTTATTGATTTTCTTTTTAAATGTTTTTTTTTAGTTTATTTATTTATTTATTTGAGAGAGAGAAAGAGAGTGAGCAGGGGAAGGGTAGAGAGAGAGGGAGAGAGAATCCAAAGCAAGCTCTGCACTGTCAGTGAGAAACCTGATGTGGGGCTCAAACTCACAAACCGTGAGATCATGGCCTGAGGTAAAAACAAGAATCAGACACTTAACTGGATGAGCCACTCAGGCACCCCTATAGTGTCTTCTTATTAATTTCCTGCCTGTATCAACTATCCTTAGATGTTAGTGGGGTGTTAAAATCCCCTACTATCATTGTATTACTGTTAGTTTCTCCCTTTATGTCTGTTAACATTTGCTTTATGTATTTAGGTGCTCCGATGCTGGGTGCATAGACATTTACAACTGTAAAATCCTCTTGTTGGATTGAGTCCTTTATCATTATGTAATGCCACTTTTCTCTTGTTACAGTCAATATTTTTCAATATAAGTATTGATACTCCACATTTTCTTTTGCTTCCATTTGCATGGTAAATGTCTTTCTGTCCCTTTATTTTTAGTCTGCACGTGTCTTTAGGTCTGAGATGAGTCTCTTGTAGGCAGTATATAGATGGGTCTTCATTCTTTTATTCATTCTGCCACCCAGTGTCTTTTGATTGGAGCATATAGGCCATTTACATTTAAAGCACTTATTGATAAGCATGTACTTATTACCATTTTGCTATTTGTTTTCTAGTTATATTTGTAGTTTTTGTCCCTTCCATCTCTTGCTGTTTATTTTTTAACTCTTCATATTTGAATACCAGTATAGTTAACACAGTGTGTTATCAGTTTCAGGTGTACAATATAGTGATTCAACAATGCTATGAAGTACTCAGTACTCATCAAGATAAGCGTACCCTTTAACCTCCATCACCTATTTCACCCATCCCTGCACCCACCTCTCTTCTGGTAACCATCAGTTTGTTCTCTATAGTTAAGGGTCTGTTTTCTTGGTTTCTCTCTCTCTCTTGTTTATCTTCAGTTGTTTGTTTCTTAAATTCAACACATGAGTGAAATCATATGGTATTTGTCTTTCTCTGACTGACTTATTTTGCTTAGCATAATACTCTATATCTCGTCCATGTTATGACAAATGGCAAGATTTCATTCTTTTTATGGCCAAATAATCAAATAATATTCCATCACACACACACATACACA
The DNA here is from genome assembly GCF_003009895.1 of Hyaena hyaena. Classification (NCBI taxonomy): domain Eukaryota; kingdom Metazoa; phylum Chordata; class Mammalia; order Carnivora; family Hyaenidae; genus Hyaena; species Hyaena hyaena. The sequence continues at coordinate 16,140 of NW_024082496.1, forward strand.
CACACTCACACACACACACATCACATCACATCTTTTTTATCATTCATCTTTGATGGACACACTTGGGCTACTTTCATAATTTAGCTATTGTAAGTAATGCTCCAATAAACATAAGGGTGCATATATCACTTTAAATTCGTGTGTTTGCATGTTTTTGGTAAATACCCAGTAGCAAAAATGCTGGATCACAGGGTAGTACTATTTTTAACTTTTTGAGGAATCTCCATACTCTTTACCTCAGTGGCCGCACCAGTTTGCATTCCTACCAATGGAGCACGAGGGTTCCTTTATCTCCGCATCCTTGCCAATACTTGGTCTTTCTTCTGTTTTTGTTTTTGTTTTTTTTTTTAATTTTAGCCATTCTGACATATGTGAGGTGGTATCTCATTGTAATTTTGATTTGCATCTCCTTGAGGATGAGTGATATTGTATGCATTCACCTACTGATGGACACTTTGGTTGCTTCCATTTCTTTGCTATTGTAAATAATACTGCAATAAACATAGAACTGGAAATATCTTGTGATTACTGTGTACTATTGGTTCCAGAGCAGATAGATAGTTGTATGAATCCATTTGTGTGAGATGGGCATTTTTTTTTTAATTTTTTTAATGTTTTATTTATTTCTAGGAGAGAGAGAGAGAGAGACAGCGTGAGCAGGGAGGGTCAGAGAGAGAGGGAGTCACAGACTGAAACAGGCTCCAGGCTCTGAGCTGGGAGTCAGCACAGAGCCCGACGCGGGGCTCGAACCCACGAACCGCGAGATCATGACCTAAGCGAAAGTCGGACGCTTAACCGACTAAGACACCCAGGCGCCCCAAGATGGGCATTTTTTTTACCTTTGACGATCTGAGAAGTGTCTGTCACCTGTGCTGTCAGGGGACCTTATGGCAGTGTCTCTAATGGGGAAACTGTTGGCTAAAGTGCATGACCTCCATTTATCTAGAAACCACCTAGAAAACCCAGTATTGTCTTGGTTTGGGGAACAGCTAGGATACTGTATTTCCTAGAAGGAAATAGAGATAGCTTGGAGCAGAACTGATCATCCACCTTACACTTGCCCTTATATGTGTCAAATGAGCTAGAATATTTACACCCTATAGTCTTCCCATTGAACTTTCATACTACCTTTCCTTTCTAAATCCTTTTTAGCAATTGCCTGCAGGATACACTTTCCATCTGCTTTGCAGAGACCCTGTGCTCTTTGTCAGACAGAAACCAAGCATCCCAACTCTACCAGGAGTTAAGGCCTTACCTAGTAGCCATGTGGGATCCCTCTTCTCATCCACTAATCCTTAACTTTCTGGAATAGCTCAAAGGAATCAGGGCCTTTTTGAGGAGGGACACTCACATTGTTTTTCAGATTTCGGTAGGATAATGAAGAGAAAGCATCCTTCCAGACACAGGCGGGACAGTTTGAGGTTTGGGGCTCTGTCCTATTTGATCCTTGCACCACCGTCTTCAGTTTTGTCATGTATTACATCAATGTTTCAGCCCCCATATTTGCATTTGAAGTGCATGCTTTACAAACTTAGTTTCAAAAAAAGGAGCGTATTTAGCTGACCTCTGACAGTGACAGTACAATTCTGTGTACTTAAAATCCTACTCACCTGGCCTACCTTGCCCCAATCTACCTGAATTCCCCAAAAATATAAATCAACAAGCATCTTCAAAACAGAAGTTTCCTTATCACAGAGGTAATCCTAAGGTTGGTAACAATTTTTACTCTCTGACTTTTGTCCAAATTCTCTACTTCTAGCTGTACAAGATTATCACATTTCAGATTCCAAGTTTAAAAAATAGCTCAGCACCTGTCGACTGAGACGTTGATCAGTGCACCTGGAGGAACTAAGGGAAGTCAATGTGCACTAGATGATGTGCCCATTGTGAATTTGATTATTCCATTTTAAATGCTTTACTTGCCTATGGGGATCCTGTGCAAGGATCACTCTGCCTTCAGAAGTTCTCTAGCCCAGAAATTGTGTATTCAGCCTTAGTTGGAAGTAACTGAGATATGAACAGAAACAATTTGATTCATACACTTGGCTGTGCTCAACTGAGACATTAATCACAGTTATGGTTCCCAAAGTAGCATAGAGAAGTGAGGCTATTTTTACATAATAGGCCAGCTATGTGCAATAGACAAGGGAGGCTAGCACATGGTCCCTTTATTTTTCCAATAGCAATTATCCTTATACGTTTCATGTAACCAATTCAAAATTTTAAGGAGGGAAACCTTAAGCCAAAGGCCTGAATTATGCATGCAAAGATTCTATCCCTGATGCCTGATAAAAGAAAAGACCATAACAGTTGGGAGTCCTGTCTCAGGCTGAATTGCATCCCAGAATACATGAGGGCCTTTGGCTGAATGAAACTGGAACATGACACACAGTCCCTAGTTAGAGACCACAGAGAAATCAGTAGACATGGCAGTTTACACTTGGTCCTTCCTTGGTCTCTATAAGATAGCCTGGTAAGAAAAAGACACATTCACTAATCCAGAAACTGGTAACGTTGAGCTATACACACCCAAATTTCTTTTCAGCAACTGCCTCAGGCCATTCTCACTTTTAACTCACCTTCTTTTACACTACCATCTCTCACTGATTTCCAAACTCTTGGATCTCTCTGCATTAGAGACTTTGAGATTGCTCTAGCTCTTTGGATTTTATTCTGTTCAACAGGCTTTCTTGGTGTTTGCATATCTAACTACTATGGAACTACAATGTAGCTAACCATTCTGGCCCTCAAGGCAATTACTGCCTTGAGTAAGGGCTCCTGTTCTAGTTATTGTCCCCACAAAAACCAATAAAACTCTACCTACAAACATACACCTTAAATAAATTCAAATATATATTCTCACTGATGTGACATTTATTTCTCGTATATTATAAAAAGGCCTTTAAATTATATAATGAATGTGTTCCTTCTTTCATACTAAATTATTCAATTATATATACATACTACTGTGCAAGTTTTCATTAATTTTAAGTTTTCCTTTTGAGCCCAGCTAGTTAACACATGGTGTTATATTGATTTCAGGTATACAATATAGTGATTCAACAGTTCCATACATTACCCAGTATTCATCAGGACAAGTGCAATTCTTAATCCCCATTACCTATTTATCCCATTCCCCACTGACCTCCCCTCTGAAAAGCATCCATTTATTTTCTATATAAATAAGAGTCTATTTCTTGGTCTCACTCTCTCTCTCTCTCTCTGTCTCTCTCTCTCTCTCTGTCTCTTTCTCTCTCTCCCACCCCTCATTTTCCCTTTGCTCATTTGATTCTTAAAATCTACAGGTGGCTAGAGGGGGCAAGATGGCGGAGAAGTAAGGAGCTCCGTACTTGCACTCGGGCCCATACATCACACGGAAAAGATCTGAAGCCATTGGAAACCTTACCAAACCTGAGAGATTGGGAGAAAAAGGACGCAGAATCCACTGAGAAAGCCTTCTAACATGAGTGCGAACTGGGGAAGATAAAATCGGGCCGGGATCGGAGACTCCAGGGTCGGAGGCGATCCCCCTCTACCCTCTACGGGGAGTGAGAGGGGAAAAAGAGAGAGTCTGAAACAGAAAAACCTCCGCTCGGGGGGAAAAACCTCCGTTCAGGGCATAGAAAGACCATACTGGCATAGAAAGACCATACTTGCCAAATACCTGCACGCCAGGTCCCCTTGCGCCAACTGGTCCCGGGGGGGTTGAGCATACAGACTGCTTCTTTGTGCTTGCTCCTGGCGGGCTGGACTTCAGAGTAGCGGCACGCCTGCCATCATTGTCCGCCCGGCGGGACTGGGCCCCAGAAAGAGCCGCGCATGCAGACACCGGGCGTCCGCCCTCCTGGCTGGCTGGAACTCCAGAGGGAAGGCAAAGAGCTAAAAACTGGGAAATTTGCCTGTGAGTTCGTGTTTCAGGTGACGAGACATAGAGGGACATAGTTTTCCTCACTCCAGCGGTTTCGGGCTCAGCGCACCCGGCAGGCAAGCCCCCGCCCATGCACGCCAGCCCGACCCAGAGACGGAAGCAGCAATTCTGACTCCACCCCCAGAGCGAGGCAGGAGGCCTGGAATTGCCCCGAGGGGATTGCCTGGGAAGCTGTGTCTAAGGGAATTTCAGTGGGGCGCGCGGACTGGGATTTGGAGATTGGGACTGGCCTGAGTTGAAGAGTGCAACCATCTTTGGCTACACCCCCGGTACGGGGAGTTTACATGCCCAGAAAAGCGAGGTGCAGCGCTTGGTTCAAGAAGGAACTGGAACACCGTCACTCTACTCCCCACAACCATCAAGGCAGAACTCCTGCCTGAGGCATTGGATCACACCACTCCCATCCCTGCTTGAGAGCTGCCCTCCTCCCTTTTTTTCCTCTTTTTTTCTTCTTCTTTCTCCTTTCTCGCTTTTTTGCCCAGAACACTGACCTGATTAACTCTGGTCGCCGACTTGCTTAAGCAATCACAACGAGTCCATTCTGTAGATGTAAATTCTACACCTCCCGACGTTTTCATCTCATTCTCACAGGAGTAATTAGACTATATAGTTTCTCTGGATAATACCAGCATCCTTCTGTCACCTATCCAACCGTATTCTACCCTTTAGCTCTTTGAAAAAAGCTTCTTATCCCTTCTGCATGTTCATTCTATTTCCAATTTTGCCTCATCCCACCCTGTCTTCCCTCTCTTTCTCTATGCTCTTCAACCAGCACTGCATACACACAGCTATTTACTATAGCTGGGAAATCCGTTATATGCTTTAAACCGTTCTTTGTCCATCGGTTTTCAACTTTTTTCCTTTTCTTTTCCCATTTTTGACCCTTTTATGTATTTTATACTCCCTATTAATCGCCCTCCCTCCTCCATCTTTTCTCTTAACTTTTTCGTTTTCCCACTCGCTTTGCATGTTAGTTGAATTAGCCCGTGCGTTTGTGTGCTCCTGCTCCCTGTGTGTTTGTGTGTCTGTTTTCTTCTCCAAGGCTACCTCAAAAAACAAGCCAGAGTACAAAGGTGGAGAGTTCCAAATATCACTACGAATAGGAAAATGAAATAACTAAAGTCCCAACAAGAGAGATCAAGAGATACCATTCAAAAAACGCTCTCTGAAAGGATAGGCCATGGACAGTCAAAAAGTCTTCTTGGATATAGCAGCACTCATAGAAACAGAGAGCATAACAAGTCTTTAAAACCAACAAGAGCCGGAGAGCTAACTAAAATTACGAAACGAAAGATCCCTCCTCCAAAGAAACTCCAAGAAGAAATGACAGCAAATGAACTGCTCAAAACAGATATCAGCAGCATCACTGAACAAGATTTTAGAATAATAATGGTAAAATTAATAGCTGGGCTTGAAAAAAACATAGGGGACATAAAGAAACTATGGCTACAGACAGAATGGAAAATAAAAATAAGCATGAAGACCTAAAAAATGTGATAAATAGGATACATAATAAATTAGAGGCCTCCAATGCACGGGTTGAAGAGGCAGAAAGGAGAATAAGTGATTTAGAAGACAGCATTATAGAAAAACAAGAAGCTGACAGAAAAAGAGACAAACTGATCCAGGAACAGGAAAGAAGAGATCGAGAGCTCAGCGACACGGTCAAACACAACAATATCCATATCATAGGAATCCCAGAAGAGGAAGAGAGAGGGAAAGGTGCTGAAGGAGTCCTGGAACAAATTATAGCAGAGAATTTCCCCGACCTGGGGAAGGAAGTAAATGTGGAAATACAAGAGGCTCAGAGGACTCCACTCAAACGTAACTTGAATCGATCTTCTGCACGGCATATCATAGTAAAAATGGCAAAATACAAGGACAAAGAGAGAATTTTGAAAGCAGCTAGGGAGAAAAGGGCCCTAACATACAAAGGGAAACCTATCAGAGTGGTGACAGACCTATCTACTGAAACTTGGCAGGCTAGAAAGGAATGGCAGGAAATCTTCAATGTGATGAACAGTAAAAATATGCAGCCAAGAATCCTCTATCCAGCAAGCCTGTCATTCAAAATAGAAGGAGAGATAAAAACCTTTCCAAATAAACAGAAATTGAAAGAATTTGTCACCACGAAGCCAGCCCTACAAGAAATCCTGAGGGGGATGCTCTGAAGGAAAGGTTGCAAGGAACAAAGATACCAGAGACACCACCACAAACATGAACCCTACAAAAGATACAAAGACTCTAAACCCACATATTTCAATAATAACACTGAATGTAAATGGGCTGAATGCTCCAATCAAAAGACATAGGGTAGCAGAATGGATTAAAAAACAAAATCCATCTATATGCTGTCTACAAGAAACTCATTTTAGACGGGAAGATACCTTCAGATTAAAAGTAAGGGGATGGAGAAATATATATCATGCTACAGGAAATCAAAAGAAAGCCGGAGTAGCGATACTTATATCAGACAAACTGGACTTTAAATTAAAGACAATCACAAGAGATGAAGAAGGGCACTACATAATAATTACAGGGTCCATCCATCAGGAAGAACTAACAATCATAAATGTCTACGCACCGAATATGGGAGCACCTAAATATCTAAAACAATTAATCACAAACAGAAACAAGCTTATAGATAAGAATGTGCTAATAGCAGGGGACTTTAATACTCCGCTTACAGCAATGGATAGGTCAACCAGACAGAAAATCACTAAAGAAATAATGGACTTGAAAGACACATTGGACCAGATGGATCTGACGGATATATTTAGAACTTTACATCCTGAGGCCAGGGAATTTACTTTCTTCTCAAGTGCGCATGGCACATTCTCCAAGATAGATCACATACTGGGACATAAAGCAGCCCTCAATAAATATAAAAGAATAGAGATCATACCATGCACACTGTCAGATCACAATGCTTTGAAACTTGAAATCAATTACAGGAAGAAGTCTGGAAAACCGCCAAAAACATGGAGGTTAAAGAACACCCTTCTAAAGAATGAATGGGCCAATCAGGCAATTAGAGAGGAAATTAAAAAATATATGGAAACAAATGAAAATGAAAACACAACAATTCAAAATCTATGGGATGCGGCCAAGGCAGTCCTAAGAGGAAAGTACATTGCTCTCCAGGCCTATTTCAAGAGATTAGAAAAAGCACAAGTCCAAAATCTAACAGCTCACCTAAAGGAGCTAGAGGCAGAGCAACAAGAACGCCCTAAACCCAGTAGAAGAAGAGAAATAGTAAAAATTAGAGCAGAAATAAACAACATAGAGACCAAAGAAACAATTGAACAGATCAATGAAACCAAGAGTTGGTTTTTTGAAAAAGTAAACAAAATTGACAAACCTCTAGCCAGGCTTATCAAAAAGAAAAGAGAGAGCACCCAAATAGACAAAATTATGAATGAAAATGGACTTATTACAACCAACCCCTCAGAAATACAAGCAATTATCAGGGAATACTATGAAAAATTATATGCCAACAAATTGGACAACTTAGAAGAAATGGACAAATTCCTAAACACACACTCACTACCAAAATTCACACGGGAAGAAATAGAAAACCTGAACAGACCCATAACGAGTGAAGAAATCGAATCAGTGATCAAAAATCTCCCAACAAATAAGAGCCCTGGACCTGATGGTTTCCCTGGGGAATTCTACCAGACATTTAAAACAGAATTAATCCCAATTCTTCTCAAGCTATTCCAAAAAATAGAAGTCGAAGGAAAACTCCCGGACTCATTTTATGAAGCCAGCATCACTCTGATTCCCAAGCCAGACAGAGATCCAGCAAAAAAAGAGAACTATAGGCCAATATCCTTGATGAATACGGATGCAAAAATTCTCAACAAGATCCTTGCAAATCGAATCCAGCAGCATATCAAAAGAATCATCCACCAAGATCAAGTGGGATTCATTCCTGGGTTACAGGGCTGGTTCAACATTCGCAAATCAATCAATGTGATCCATCATATCAATAAAAGAAAAGATAAAAACCATATGATCCTGTCAATAGATGCAGAAAAAGCATTTGACAAAATACAGCATCCCTTCTTAATAAAGACTCTCGAGAAAGTTGGGATAGAAGGAACCTACTTAAACATCATCAAAGCCATCTATGAGAAGCCTTCAGCTAACATCATCCTCAACGGGGAAAAACTGAGAGCTTTCCCCCTGAGATCAGGAACACGACAGGGATGTCCACTCTCACCACTGTTGTTTAACATAGTGCTGGAAGTCCTAGCATCAGCCATCAGACAACAAAAGGAAATCAAAGGCATCAGAATTGGCAAAGAGGAAGTCAAACTTTCACTCTTCGCAGATGACATGATACTCTACATAGAAAACCCGACAGACTCCACCAGAAGCCTACTAGAACTGATCCAAGAATTCAGCCAAGTTGCAGGGTACAAAATCAACGTACAGAAATCGGTTGCATTTTTATACACCAATAATGAAGCAACAGAAAGAGAAATCAAGAAACTGATCCCATTCACAATTGCACAAAAAACCATAAAATACCTCGGAATAAACCTAACCAAGGATACAAGAGATCTGTATGATGAAAACTATAGAAAACTTATGAAGGAAATTGAAGAAGACACAAAGAAATGGAAAAACATTCCATGCTCATGGATAGGAAGAATAAATATAGTTAAGATGTCATTACTACCTAAAGCACTCTACACATTCAATGCAATTCCAATCAAAATTGCACCAGCATACTTCTCAAAACTAGAACAAACTATCCAAAAATTTGTATGGAACCACAAAAGACCCCGAATAGCCAAAGTAATACTGAAAAATAAAACCAAAACGGGAGGTATCACCATCCCAGACTTCAGCCTCTACTACAAAGCTGTCATCCTCAAGACAGTATGGTATTGGCACAAAAACAGACACATAGACCAATGGAACAGAATTGAGAACTCAGAAGTGGACCCAAAAGTATACAGCCAACTGATCTTTGACAAAGCAGGAAAGAATATCCAATGGAAAAAAGACAGCCTTTTTAACAGATGGTGTTGGGAGAACTGGACAGCAACATGCAGAAGAATGAAACTAGATCATTTTCTCACACCATGCACAAAAATCAACTCAAAATGGATAAAGGACCTGAACGTGAGACAGGAAACTATCAACACCCTAGAGGAGAAAGCAGGAAACAACCTCCTTGACCTCCACCGCAGCAACTTCTTACTTGACACATCCCCAAAAGCAAGGGAATCAAGAGCAAAAATAAACTGTTGGGACCTCATCAAGATTAAAAGCTTCTGCACAGCCAAGGAAACAACCCAGAAAATTAATAGGCAACCAACGGAATGGGAAAAGATAGTTGCAAATGACATATCAGATAAAGGGTTAATATCCAGAATCTATAAGGAACTCACCAAACTACACGCCCGAAAAACAAACAACCCAGTGAAGAAATGGGCAGAAGACATGAACAGACACTTCTCCAAAGAGGACATCCAGATGGCCAACAGACCCATGAAAAGATGCTCAGCATCCCTCCTCATCAGGGAAATACAAATCAAAACCAAACTGAGATTCCACCTCATTCCAGTCAGAGTGGCTAAAATGAGTAAATCAGAGAACTCTAGATGCTGGCGAGGATGTGGAAAAACGGGCACTCTCCTACACTCTTGGTGGGAACGCAAACTGGTGCATCCCCTCTGGAAAACAGTGTGGAGATTCCTCAGGAAACTAACAATAGAACTCCCCTATGACTCAGCAATAACACTGCTAGGATTTACCCAAGGGATACAGAAATGCTGATGCATAGGAACACATCAACCCCAATGTTCATAGCAGCACTCTCAACAATAGCTAAAACATGGAAGGAGTCTAAGTGTCCATCAACGGACAAATGGATCAAGAAGATGTGGTTAACTATACCATGGAATACTAAGTGGCAATGAGAAAAAATGAAATCTGGCCATGTGTAGCAACATGGATGGACCTTGAGGGTGTTAAGCTGAGCGAAATAAGTCAGGCAGAGAAAGACAAATACCATATGTTTGCACGTATAGGAGGATTAGGAAGAACTTAACGGAGGACCGTGGGGGAGAAGAAGTGGGGAAATGGTGGGGGAAAGGGAGAGAGGCAAACCATGAGAGACTCTTGAATGCTGACAAAAACTGAGGACTGATGGATGTGGGGGGGAGGGAGGATGGGCATGGAGGAGGGCACTTGTGGGGATGAGCACTGGGTGTTATGTGGAAACTAATTTGTCAATAAACTATTTGTTAAAAAAAAAACAAAAAAAAAAACAAAAAAAGAAGATACTAGCAAACTGAATTCAACAGTACATTAAAATTATTATTCAACATGATCAAGTGGGATTAAATCTTGGACTGCAGTGCTGCTTCAATATTTGCAAATAAATCTGAGATAAATGACATTAATAAAAGAAAGGATAAGAGGGGCTCCTTGATGACCCAGTTGGTTAGGCCTCTGACTCTTGACTTCAGCTCAGATAATGATCTCACGTTCTGGAGTTTGAGCCCCATGTTAGGCTCTGTGCTGATGGTGCACAGCTTGCTTGGGATTCTTTCTCTCTCTCTCTCTCTCTTTCTCTCTCTCTCTCTGTGTGTGTCTTTGCCAATTCCCCCTCTTTCTCAAAAATAAAAAAATATATTTTTTAAAAAAAGAAAGGATAAGAACCATATTATCATCTCAATAGATTCATAAAAGTCATTTGAAAAAGTTCAGCATCCCTTCTTAATAAAAATCCCTCAACAAAGTAGGGGTAGTTGGAACATGTCTCAACATCATAAAGGACATACATGAAAGGCCCACAACTACTATTATCATCAGGGAGGAAAAACACCTTTTCCTGAATGGTCATGATCAAGACAAGGATGTGTCCTCTCACCACTACTATTTAACATAGTACTGAAAGACTTAGCCTCAGCAGTCACACAATAAAAATAAATAATAGGCATCAAAATCAGCAAAAAGCAATCCAACATTTCCCTATTTGCAGATGACATGATACTCTATGGATAAAACCCAAAAAGACTCCACCAAGAAATAGCTAGAACTAATATAAGAATTTAACAAAATCACAGGATATAGTCTCAAGATTCATAAATCTGTTGCATTTCTATATACAAGTAATGAAGCAGCAGAAAAAGAAATCAAGGAATGTAATACATTTACAATTGCACCAAAACAATAAGATACCTAGAAATACACCTAACCAAACAGGTAAAATATTTGTACTCTGAAAACTATAGAACACCTATGGAAGAGAATAAAGAGGACACAAAAACATGGAAAAACATTCCATGATTATGGAATGGAAGAACAAATATTTTAACAGGTCTATGCTACCCAAAGGCATTTACACATTTAATAAAATTCCCATCAAAATACAATCAGAATTTTTCACAGAGCTAGAACAAACAATCCTAAAATTTGTATGGAACAACAAAAAAACCCAAGTAGTCAAAGCAATTCTGGAAAAGAAAATCGAATCTAGAGGAACCAGGATTCCAGGCTTCAAGCTATATTGCAAAGCTGTAGTCATCAAGACAGTATGGTACTGGCACAAATCAGACACATATATGAGTGGAACAGCAAAGAAAACCCAGAAATGGACCCACAACTATATGGTCAACTAATCTTCAGCAAAGCAGGAAAGAAAAACTAATGGCAAAAAGACAGTCTCTTCAATGAATGCTTTGGGAGAACTGGACAGTAAAATGCAGAATAATGAAACTGGGACACTTTCTTATACTATATACAAAAATAAATTCGAAATGGATGAAAGACCTAAATGTGAGACAGGAATCTATCAAAAACCTAGAAGAGAACACAGGCAGTAACCGCTTTGACATTGACCTTAGAAACTTCTTACTAGATGTGTCTCTGGAGGCAAGGGATAGAAAAGCAAAAATGAACTATTAGGTATTTATTAAGATAAAACTTGTGTACAGCAAAGGAGAAAATCAACACAACTAAAAGGCAAGCTACAGAATGGGAAAAAATATTTGTAAATGATACATCAGAATAAGGGTTAGTATCCAAAATCTATAAAGAACTTATCAAATTCAACACCCAAAAAATAAAGAATCTAGTTGAGAAAGGGGCAGAAGATATGCATAGACATCATTCCCAAGAAGACATCCAGGTGGCTAACAGACACATGAAAAAATGCTCAACATCATTCACCATTAAGGAAATACAAATCGAAACCATGAAGAGATACCACCTTACACCTGATCAGAATGGCTAAAATTAACAACACAGGAAACAGCAGATGTTGGCAAGAATGCAGACAAAGGGGAAATCCTCTTACACAGTTGGTGAGTATGCAGACTGGAGCAGCCACTCTGAAAAATAGTATGGAGGTGCCTCATAAAGTTACAAATATAACTGCCCTATGATCCAGCAATTGCACTACCAGGTATTTATCCAAGGGATACAAAAATACAGATTTGAAGGGGTACATGCACCCTGATGTTTATGGCAGTATTATCAACAATAGCCAAACTATTGAAAGATCCCAAATGTCCATCAACTGATGAATAAAGATGTGTTACACACACACACACACACACACACACTCGCTGGAATATTATTCAGCCATCAAGAAAATGAACTCTTGCCATTTGCCATGTGCATGGAGCTAGACTGTATTATGCTAAGGGCAATAAGTCATTCAGACAAACTCAAATACCATACGGATTTCACTCATACGTGGAATTTAAGAAACAAAATATACGAACATATGTGATGGGGGAAAAAGAGAAAGGGAAACAAACCTTAAGAGAGGTTTGGTAGAGAACAAACTGAGGTTTGACGTAGGGAGGTGGGTGGGGGATGAACTAAATGGGGATGAGTATTAAGAAGGGCACTTGTCATGATGAGCACTGGGTGTTATATGTAAGTGATGAATCATTAAATTCTACTCCTGAAACCAATATTACACTATTTGTTAACTATCTAGAATTTAAATAAAAATTTAAAAATACAAGTGCCTATTGGTCTTAAAGAATCATATTTGTCTTTTCCAGTCATGTCACTTTTATTTATGGTAGAAAGGGGATAGGGGAACCTGGGTGGCTCAGTTGGTTAAATGTCTGACTCTTGATTTAGGCTCAGGTCATGATCTCAGAGTTGGTGAGATCGAGACCCTTACTGAGATTTGTGCTGACAGTATGTATCATGCTTGGGATTCTCTCTCTCTCTCTGCTTCTCCCCAACTGGCTCTCTCTCCTTTTCTCTCTTTGTCAACATAAATAATAAACTTTAAAAAAAGAAAGGGGCTGGCATGCCAATCTCTGGTTCTGGCTTAATGTCATATTCCCACTAATATCTTTCATTGAATTGTACTTATTTAAGAGTGTTACTCCAAGTAAGGCTATACATTTCTTCAGATGCTTTTTTGAAGACATCCTACAAATTTAATATGTATATCCCATATTTATCCTGCATTTCTAAATAGTTCAAAATATGAGTTAATATCACTTTTGCTGTAGTGTTTCATAATTAAAAATTTTTAAGATAACGTTTCAAAAAATATTGAGTGGGGTTTCCCTGTGTGTCTCATTCTGGTCACCAGAAACTGTAAAGGAGGAAAAACCTTTACCCTTTACAGTGAGTGCTTGGCTACGATCTTTTTTGCTCTAGGACATTATAGTAAATGGATAAGCTTATCTAAGTTCAATATTCTCCACTGTGGTCACTGTAATTCAAGATTATCTTTGGTAAGGTTAGGTTACTAGGTCTACCTTATACTTTTTTCACTGAAGAACTACACTGGACTAAGTCCAGTTTAAGTCAGATCCAGCCCTACTGGATCCCAGTAAGATCCCAGTCAGATCCCAGTTTCTGAACCCAGTGCAGTAAAAGAACAGCTTAATTAAATTCTAAGAGTTCATAACACATACACACAAAATTACACAACTTATATCTGAGATGTACTTACTATTGAACTCCAAATGCAAGTAGAAAGCAATAGCTCAAGGGGCTCTGTGAGACTTATGCATGGCTATTCATTATCCCTGGGGGCAGTAAAAGATCTTCTTGGGATCACACTACTGACACTAAAACTGTTAAAAAGATAAACTGAGGCATAATAGATATTTTAAGGTTATTTGAGCAAAAATCAATTTAAATTGGGCAGTTTCAAACCAGAACTGGTTAGGAGCACTCCACTGATATGAGCCAGGGTAAATACTTATATGAAGAAGATGCAGAAGCAAAGAAAAAAAGAATTTGATTGGCTATAGCTTACAATCCAGTTGCCTGTTTGTGATTGGTTACTTTTAGGTTTCAATTTCTTAACTTTAAGGCATTTACAGGCTTAAATTTTGGTTTATGAGGGCACTAAAGCATTAGAGCCACTTCAGTCATCAGCTTCTGATAATACTGTTTTGATGATTATAGCTTGAAGTCTGAAATCATGATGCCTCCAGCTTTGCTTTCTTTTTCAGGATTGCTTTGGCTATTAAGGGCCTTTTATGGCTCCATACAAAGTTTAGGATTATTTGTTCTAACTCTGTGAAAAATTCTGGTGGTATTTTAATAGGGATTGCATTAATGTGTAGATTGTGTTGGGTAGTATAGAAATGTTAACAGTGATTGTTCTTCCAATCCATAATCATGGAATGTTTTTCCATTTATTTGCATCCTCTTCAAGTTCCTTCATAAGTGTTCAATAGTTTTCTATATTTTACATATTTGGTTAGGTCTATTCCTAGGTATGTTATTGTTTTGGTGCAATTGTAAATGGGATCAATTCCTTGATTTTTTTTTCTGCTGCTTCATTAATGCAACAGATTCCTGTATACTGATTTATATCCTGCAACTTTGCTGAATTCACGTATTAGTTCTAGCAGTTTTTGGTGGAGTCTTTCAGATTTCCCATGTAGAGTTTCATGGTATCTGTGAGTTGTGAAAGTTTGGCTTTTTACTTGCCAATTTGTATGCCTTTTATTTCTTTTTGTTGTCTAATTGCTGTGGCTGGGACTTCCAGCACTCTGTTTTTGTTTGTTTGTTTCTTTGTTTTACTCCACAGAGCTGCCTTCCTTTATTTTGGTGTTAAATTTCATTTTAGTATCTAACGTCACACTTAAGTCTACTGCATCTAATTTTTTTCTAGCACTCTGTTTAACGACAGTGGTGAGATTGGACATTCCTCTTGTGTTCCTGACCTTAGGGAGAAAGCTCTCACTCTTTCCCCATTGAGGATGATATTAACTATGGGTCTTCCATATATGACTTTCATGTTGTTGAGGTATGTTCCATCTATCCCTACTTTGTTGAGGGTTTTTATTAAGAATGGAAGCTGTATTTTGTTAAATGTGTTTTTTTCTGCACCTATGACAGGATCATATGGTTTTTATCCTTTCTTTTTTTTAATATGGTGTATCACGTTGACTGATTTGGGCACCAGATTGTCCCCAGAAAAGCAGTTGCACAACAGGGGCTTGGAGTATATGGTAAAGTGGAACCAAAAGCTGGCTTCCAGGTTATCTGCCTTCAGCAGATGCATCTGCTGCTATGCTAATTAATGGAGCCTCTCAATTCCACCCACTATCTCTTTTGTCCCCTTAGAGGCAGTGCTGCCTCTACCAAATGCACTCCAAGAAGGGTAACTGTCCCTCCTGGTGTGACCAAGAGGATCCTCAGAGCACACGGTTTGTTTCCAAGCCTTTTCCCCCTTTCCCAGGAGTACCACTAAGCTCACTTGGCATAACCCTGGTGATGACACAGACTTCTATAACTTCAGACTTTGAGAACTGCTGCTTGTAAAAACTTCGGATAATCAGACCTTGTCCTTTTCCCAGCCAACGGTTTTGGGGAAGTTTTTCTTCTGCAATTTCATGTGCACTACTTTTCCTCTTTCTCTCTCTTTCCTCTCTCTGTGATCAGGGCTCCCTCTCTTCCACAGCACCATTTCTTTTCTTCACTAACTCAGTACTCCACAGCTCATACCTGCCATGATGTGGCCATTTTTCTCCCTCCAGATTTGCATTTTGTTCTCTCAGTCCTCAGATCAATTTCTTGGTTGTTCAGAATTATTTGATATTTATCTAGCTGTGTTCGAGGAATGAGGCAAGCTTAAAGTCCCCTGCTACTCTGCCATCTTAACTTCTCTCCTGTCATGCAAATGTTCTTTAGTTTTTTAATTCAAATTACAGTTAATATACACTGTAATATTAGTTTCAGGTGTCCACTTTAGTGATTCAACACTAATTTAGATGATCACAACATTTGGTGATCAACACAAGTGCACTTTTTTAAAAAATGTTTTAGGGGCGCCTGGGTGGCTCCGTCGGTTAAGCATCTGACTTTGGCTCAGGTCATGATCTCTTGGTTCATGGGTTTGAGCCCCACGTCAGGCTATGTGCTGACAGCTAGCTCAGAGCCTGGAGCCTGTTTCAGATTCTGTACCTCCCTCTCTCTCTGACCCTCCCCTGCTCATGCTGTCTCTCTCTCTCTCAGAAATAAACAAAACATTACAAAAATATTAAAAATGTTTTAATATTTATTTTTTTTTTTTGAGAGAGAGAGAGAGAGGGGCAGAGTGCGAATGGAGGAGAGGCAGAGAGAGAAGGAGACACAGAATTCGAAGCAGGCTCCAGGCTCTGAGCTGCCAGCACAGAGCCCAACGCGGGGAGCCGTGAGATCATGACCTGAGCTGAAGTCGGATGCTTAACCGACTGAACCACCCAGGTGTCCCACAAGTGCCCTTCCTAATCCCCATCATCTATTTAACCCATCCTCCACCATCCTGCCCTTTGGTAACCATCAGTTTGTTCTCTTTAGTTAAGTGTCTGTTTCTTGATTTGCTCTCTCACTCTCTCTCTCTTTCCCCTTTGCCTGTTTGTTTTGTTTTGCACATTTTATACTGAAAACTCAGCTGACAGCCCTATCAGTTTCCCGTTGTAACATTTGGCTTCTCTGTTATTAAAAAAAAGTTTTCTCTTTATCTTTAACCTGTGACATTTTAATTATTATGTATATTGCTGTGAACTTCCTTGAGTTCATTTTGTTTGGAAATCTTTGAGATTCTTGATCCTAGATGTCTATTTCTTTCCCTAGATTGGGGAAGTTTCAGCTATTATTTTTTCAAATAGCTTTTCTACTCCTTTCTCTCTCTATTCTTTTTTTCTTTTTTCTTGGACCCTTTTAACGTAAATGTTTGCTTGATGTTTTCTAAGAGTTTCCTTAACTTATCTTTACTTTTAAATTTCTCTCTCTTTTTGTTTTGTTCAGCTTGAGCACTTTGCATTACCCTATCTTCCAGGTCACTGATTTGTTTTCTGCGTCCACTAATCTACTGTTGGTTTCTTCTGGTATGTTTTAATTTCAATTATTGTATTATTCAAATCTGCTTCGTTATCTTTTAAAAATATTTTCTATATCTTTATTGAAGGTCTCACTGAATTCTTCCACTCTTGTCTCCAACCTGGTGAGCATCTTTATGAGCATTACTTTAAATTCCTTATCAAACATATTGCTTATCTCCATTCCGTTTAGTTCTTTTTCTAATTTTTTTTCTTTTTCTTTCTTTTGGATCATATTCCTTTGTCTCCTCCATTTTGCTTGACTTTCTGTGTTTGTTTCTACGGACTAAGCAAAAAGGCTACTTCTCCTAAACCTGAAGCAATAGTCTTGTGCATGGTCATCGCTTCTGTAGACTGCTGGCTGGCTGGAGCTGTGGCTGGTATGGGCTGGGGCTCTTGTGGCTTTCCACATAGTTTAACTTGTCACGTTAGGTAAAGCTGAAGTGAATGCAAGCCAGCATGCCCTAGGGTTTTACTCACTTAGTATATCCTAGTAGAAGAGCTGAAACTGAAATTGGTGCAACCTAGGGTGTGCCAGGATGCTCTGTGTAGGGGGTGCTCTGGTGGTACAGCTTGACCTGATGGGTTGTGCAGACTGGGAGATATCTGAGCACTTTGTGCAGAGAAAGCCCTGGCAGGATAGCTGAAGCTAAAGAGAATGTAAGTTGGGGCATCTGGGGCTTTACACACAGAGGGTGCCATGGCAAATAGCTAAAGCTGAAGTGTATATAAACTGGAGCCTTTCTGGACTCACCACACAGGGTGCCCTGAGGGGATGGTGGGAGTTGAGGCAGGGTACAAGCAGGAGGTTCTGTAGTTCTCTAAACAGTGGGTATCTTGGCAAGATAGCTAAAATTAAATGGGCTCAGATTTGTGTTGTTCCTAGGCTCTGCACAAAATGTGCCATGGCAGAATAGCTTAAGCTGAAGGTGTTACAAGCCACATTATCTTGGGGCCTTCCCTACTGAGAGCAATCTAGCAGGACAGCTAAAGGTGAGTTGGCTACAAGCTAGGGTTTTCCAAAGCATTTAGGGAGTGCCCTGGCTGGGTGACTTGAACTGAGACCAGTTTGGACAAGAGTGTTCTAGTGTGCTCCACACAGGTGGTGCCCTAGTGGAATGGCTGAAACAGACATAGATAGAGGCCCAAGCCTGATATTTTGGGTGATCCATAGAGGTAGCACCTGGAAGGGGAGCTGAATCTGCAGCAGACATCAGCTAAGAGGTTCTGGAGAACTCTGCACCAGGGCTGCCCTGAAAGCCATCTGAAGCCAAAGCAGTGTGGGGCTGAGATGTTCTGGGGTGCTTTTCATTTGTGTCACCTTGGCATGAAGGCTGAGGCTATAGTGAGTGATAACCAGGGCTGTACCTGTGTGCACCACCCAGTAGCCACCATTATGGAATGGGTGGAATTGGTGTGGGCTAGGCATCCAGGGCTCATTGAGATGGCAGGTGGTTAGGTCATTTAGACTGTGTACTGGTCTGTGCATTCAAGGTGAAGGGGAGCATAGTCAGTGTCCATCAGCCCCTCCCAAGTGGAGACGGTTCCAGCAGCAACCCCAACAATTTAGTAAAGTTTTTGGGCTGGTGTTTTTAATATGTTACTCTTTTAAACTGCAATTTTTTTAATAAAATAAATTTTATAAAAGAATAAAAAAAGAAATATGGGAAAAAGGGAAAGAATAATAAAAGAAAAAAAAGAGAAGACAAAAAAAGGAAAGAAAAAAAATAATTTAAAAAAGAAAAAAAAAACTTGTGGCTTATTTTCTGTTGCTGTGGGCCTGTGGGCCTGGAGCTCATTGAAGCAGAAAGCTCACTGTGTCCACCAGACCCACCAGTTATGGTATTTGGACCCTACTGCAGTCTGAGCTTTTAAAGGGGAGTGTGAGGGGCACCTGAATGGCTCAGCTGGTTGAGTGTCCAACTCTTGATTTCAGCTTAGATCATGATTCCAGGGATGTGGGATTGAGCCCTGCATCAGGCTCCACACTGAGCATTGAGCCTGCTTAAGATTCTCTCTCTATTTCTGTTCCTCTTCCCTGCTCACTCGCTCTCTCTTTCTAAAACGAAAACAAAAACAAAAACACAACATAAAAGTCAATCAATCAATCAGTGTAAAGCCAGTCTTTCTCCAGTCTTTCTGAGCCAGAGTTTGTTCTTGCAATTCCTCTGCCATTTGGTGGAGTTCTAGTACTATCTCTTTTATATGCTAGTTGCTCTTTTAAACCAAAGCTTTTTTGTTTTTGTTTTTGTTTGTTTTGCAATACCCAAGGACAGAGGAATCTGTCTAGTCTCTCAGTAATATTCCTTCCCACTGTGGTTTGCAGCATTGGGTGGGAGGTTCCCCTATGTCACCATGTCTTCATCTCTCTTGTGTTCTCTTTTGCCATTGTCTTCTGTCTTTTGTTGTGGAGAAGCTGTTCTGTTGGCCCTCAGTGCTTCTTAAGGAGGAATTGTTTTATTATATCAGTGTAAATTGGGGTGTGTGTGTGTGTGTGTGTGTGTGTGTGTGTGTGTGTGTAGGAAGTGAAGTCAAGGTCTTTCTATGTTGCCATTCTGGACCAGAACTTGAAATATTGCTGATTCTTTTTTTTTTTTTAATGTTTTATTTATTTCTAGGAGAGAGAGAGAGACAGCGTGAGCAGGGGAGGGTCAGAGAGAGAGGGAGTCACAGATTGAAACAGGCTCCAGGCTCTGAGCTGGCAGTCAGCACAGATCCTGACGCGGGGCTCAAACCCACGAACCGCGAGATCATGACCTAAGCGAAAGTCAGACGCTTAACCGACTAAGCCAACCAGGCGCCCCGAAATATTGCTGATTCTTTAGTGTTTTGTCTTACCAGGTTTAGAGAAAACTACTTTTCTTTCTTCTTAAGCTATCTAGGACTTATGGCAATTTTGTGAAATATACTTTTGTAAACAGAAATAACACATGTACTTTTTCTCTCTACCTAGGTTCTTTCCAGAATTTGGATTATCTTTGATAGAAATGAGGGTGGCAGAGAGAAAAATTATATTTCAATGGAATACTCCTGTGGGTATTAAATTCTAGTCCTGTTCATTGTGTTTGAGGTTTTGTTAAACAACCTTAAACTGGACTGGATTCTGAATTTTTCTAGTTTTCTCAAATTTGGCTACTACTCCCCAAGCAAATGTTTTCAATTTTCTCCTATTATTCACTAGGACTAATCACTAAGAACAAGCACTGCTCTCGGACCTTATTGGAAGGACCATACCAAGTCCTCCTCACTAGCTAGATAACATAAAAACTTCAGGGTCTTGAATATTGGGTCCATATCTCCCAATTTAAAATGGCTCCTTAGGATACTTGGAACTGCACAACAGCTGTGTATCTAAAATTAAAATTGACTAGGGATGTTTAGCCACCCTCCCCCCACAACTCCCAGAAGTAGATGACATCTTGAGATGGAGAACTCTTTCAAGGTCATGGATCAACATCTTCATTTCCAATACAAAACCTTTGATGACTTGCATGAGAAGACAATGCTCTTTAACTCTGACAACTATTGTTAAATCTACTGATAAGGCTATAGATGCACAATAAAACTCCCTACATTCTTGATAAGATGGTTTTAGATAATAGAATGTATTTGCATAACTTATTGGCTGAAAAAGAAGGAGTCTAAGCCATAGCAAACACTTCCTGCTATATCTGGATCAATACCCCTGGTATTGTAGCAAATACAAGAAATTAGCAAAAAAGCCATGTGGCTAAAACAGATTGATGAATCTTCATGTACATTCTTTGACTTATTTGTTACCAACTGGATTGACCTCCTGCTGTGCACCAAAAGCCTTCTGCACCTGAATGGGGTAGAATAGTCAGGTGGTGAAGAGTAGTATTGTAAAACAGAAGGCATTTAAGTCTGTCCCTTAAATAAATATTAATTGGACATGCTACATTGGAATGAATGAGATTTCCCTAGTCATATAGTATAGAAGGGAAATTGGAGTTCTAGTAAACACAAATTCTTGTTGTGACAAGAGCCCAATGTAGAGCATAGATAGGGGCTTATGGAAAAAGTGCATGAGTGCTTCTTAGTGATGACTACTACTGTGAACTTGAGAATTTCCATTTGAGGGGTAATTATTAGCTTGCTATTGGATATTAATTGAAACTGTCACTATGAATGAACCACATAATATAATCTTGTAAACTGAAATACCCGTAATGTTTTGGATAATGTTGGAAAAATACTCTAATGGGGATAGCAGTGCCCAAAATATTTCCATAATAAAGTGTTAATGCTTCATACAACAACTGGTTACCCAAGGAACACAAGGAGGGGATACTTGGAAGCTGGGAACCTCTTCTCCTCTAGGACTAAATCTCGAACTGTGTGAAGAGTTGTAGGATTCTATTATCACTTGGATGGTGCCCTATAAACATCTCTCAACTGACCAATAAATAGATGCCTGACTTATGGATGCCAGTTCCAAGATGAATGGATAGAATTTTGTTTGGAATACCACCACACCAAAAACCAAACCAGTTCATGTGCTGAATTGCATGGTGTTTTCCTAGCAATTATGGAAGAATTTAATAGTTATAATAGCCTCTATGTTTATGTTTTACTAACTCATAGGTGATGTTCAATGGCTTGGTCATATGGTCAGAGGAAACCTGACTTATTAAAGAGATGCTTAAATGGGGCACTGTCATGGCAATCACTATGGGAATTTGAGACATTCAGGTCCATGCTCATCAGAGAAACTATTTTCCAAGCTTGAGACATTATTGGAATAGGCTAGAAGTCATCCCTCTGTGTTTTTTTGTGACTGCCTAACTTCAAGAAATGAGTGGATATGGAGGTATTGCAGCAATGCAGAAATTAATGGACTCTAGACATATTCCTCTTGCATCCTCTGAGGCACAAAATGCCAGTAGAAACTGTTATATCTGCCAGTTAAAAAAAAGACAGAGACCACAGGTTACTATATGGCAGATTCCCTGTGGGGGAGGCCCTGAACACAGTTGGCAGGTCAGACTGAGGCTGACAGCCCTGGGGAGCTTCAAAGGGATATTGACAGGAATAAGCACTGACTTCAGAAAGGGTTTGCTTACCAGGTGGGAGATACAAATTCTCAAGATACTATAAAAGAAATGGAACAAAATCTATTGTATCATTTTGAGTGGCTGACAGTATTTATTCATACCAAGGAACACACGTTTAGCTTATAATGTCCAGCTATGAGCAGATATATTCTCCTCAGTAATAGTTTAATAGAAGATTGGGACAGACAATTGAAACATTGATTGTCTAAAATGGGAGAAGACATAGGCATTAAGAACTAGTTTGTAAGGGGCACCTGAGTGGCTCAGTCGGTTAAGCGGCCGGCTTCGGCTCAGGTCATGATCTCACAGTTGTAGGTTTGAGCCCCGTGTCTGGCTCTGTGCTGACAGCCAGCTCAGAGCCTGGAGCCTGCTTCAGATTCTATGTCTCATTCTCTCTCTGATCCTCCTCTGCTCACGCTGTCTCTCTCCCTCTCTCAGAAATAAATAAAACATTGAAAATGTAAAAAAAAAAAGAACTAGTTTATAAGCCTTCACTAGTGAGTGAACATATTCAAAATGAGTGGGGCTAAAGAAGTATCCCCACCAGATAGATTCCTTTTTTCTGGCACATTTTGGAAAGTAGGTGTGGAGAAGGATGCTGGCATAACTATGCAATTCTTTCCAAGGAGAGAAAACACTGGAATAATGGCTAATGTTTCCTTTCTTCTCTACATCACTTCAACTTTTTTTCCCTGCTTGGTGTAGTAGTCACAGGATAAGGGATGCAACTACAAATGTTGGAGGCAGGAATTATTTCTATGCAAGACATCAAACTATATTTTTAAAACTTATGTTAGAATTCTTAAGGGCCTGAAGGAGCAAGTTGTGCTTCTTCCCCATCTGGCAAAATTAGGGTTTACAGTAAATGAAGCTATATTGCTTGGTGGTAAATATAGTCCACTAGTACTACACTTGTATCACCTTACCCTGTTTGAATGGGAATATATTGAAGGGGAGGTACTTGCTAGCCTAGTATCATTGCCACCAATCTAGACCAGTACAGTGACAAACCTTATATACCATGCAAAAGTAGAAATGTTTGAGCATACATGGATACAATGAAAACTAGTAGCTGAAGGAATGGATAAATGGGTTATGTGATGAGGGAAATCCAATACTATGCATATTACATTAGTACGTTGAAAGGGGCTCAGAGCAAGCAATGATATTGTCTCTTAACTCAATTTTGGCAGAGGCCTGAAAGGGTGAAGTCACATGATTGTATATATCAATACATGATATATAATAAATCTATTGTTATATTTTATGAGACCTCTCCTGCATTGGGAACCTGAAAAGATCAAATAGGAGCCTGAAAACCTGAGTGGACTCAGCCTGGGATACATTCTTATATGATATAATAATAGACTGGATAATTACTAATGGGTGAATATAATTAGTAATGTACCAGTATCTTTGGACTTTTATGAATATTTTGCAAATAAGGATCCATGTTTGAAGACCAGGGAGTGGAATGTAATATTATTATTTAATAAGAAAAATGCTATATATATATATATATATATGGCATTTGTTCTCAGCTCCTGGCTAGAATTCCTAAAACCTTTGTAATTTCCTTAGTGATAAAGAGACTAGAAGCATAATTTGTTCTAATATTTGGTCTTTGACACTGGTTTCTGACACAGAGCTCCTTAAACCCTTGAGATTTCCTGGATGATAGGAGCATCTTTTGATCTAATTAATTTACTGTTGGGGTGCTCCTGTATAACTGCAAGCTGATAACTGGTCACCAGAAAGACAAAGACATCATTAGAGAGTTGGAATGTTCAGCCTCCACCTCCATTCTCTGGAGAGGAGAGAGAGGTCAAAGATTGAGTTAGTAATCAATCATGCTCACATAATTAAACCTCCATAAAAGTCTTTAAGTATGGGTTTTGAGAGCTTCCAGATTGGTGAACACATCCCACATCCCAGGAGGATAGCACACCCTAACTCCACGGAGACAGAAGTTCCTGCTCTTGGGACACTTCTAGACTTTTCCTTATGTACCTCTTCATCTGGTCTTTCATTTGTCTCTTTTATTATAACCTTTATTATATAATAAGGCAACAAATGTACATGAGTGTTTCCTTGAGTTCTGTGAGCCATTATAGCAAAACTGAGGAAGAGGAGGTAAGTGCCCTTGTTTGAAGGCAAGTTGGATAGAAGTGTGAGTAACCTGGGAATCTACCAACTGCAACTGAGATTTGAAATGGGGGCAGTCTTGGGGACTAAGACCTTAGTCTGTGGGATCTGATGTTAACTCCAAGTAGGTAGCGTCAGAATTGTATTGAATTGTAAAACATTCAGTTGGTGTTGGAGAATTGGTCAGTGTAGGGAGAAAAAACACATATTTGGTGGCCAGAAGTATTAAAAGGAGTAAAAATAACAATATCTAGACTATGTAACTTTTACTTATGTGGAATGTTTTCATTATTATGTTAAAAATGAATGTGTTGTACTGCACCATCTCATTAAGGTGCTCTATTTTGATATCTGTACATTTTGTATTTATTTTATCTTGTTACACTTTTGTAAAGCTACCAGCTTACTCACATGAAGAAAGATAATCATCACCTGGCAAAATTCACTATTGTTCTGGAGCATATTGAACAGATGAAGGACATAAAGCCTGTCTATCTTTTGAAAAATAAAGTGTTTCAGCCAATGAATTAGACTAATTTACTCGAATTTTGATAGATCTAAAAGAAAAATAAAAACTTCATTGCTGATGTGATTGTAAACCTTCATGATATCTGCTACTGTATAACAATGGGCTATTGAATTATATATCATTTTTCTGTTTATCTTTTGTTAACTCTATGATGTCAACTCTATCTTTTGATGTATTCAGGCTTTTTCTTTCCCCCTTGATAGAAGTGTATACACTTCAATGTCCTCAAACACATCACTGTATAATTTCCAAATGCATGTACTTGGCTACCCTAGTGAAGAATAAAACTACAGTTGTGATGCCTCTCTGCTTATTAATGTTAAAATCTGTCACATTAGCAAAAGGGTCACAGTGAGGATATGGCTTCTGGGTCTGTCAACACCATCCTGGGTAGGTTTGTTGCTGAGCCTCCATTTTCAGATTCTTCCATCCTCCTCTGCCTCCAATGTTTCTGCCTTCCATATTCATTCCTCTAGTAAATCTTTTATTTCAGTTATTTGACTTTTCAGCTCCACAATTTCTTTGGTCTTTTTATACGTGTTGGGTTTTTATTGATATTTTCACTTTGTTTATACATTTTTAAATTATTTCCTTAGCTTTTGTCAATGATTTTCTCGAGTTCTTTGAGCATATTTTAAATAATTTTTAAAAAGTTTTGTCTAGTAAATCTAATGTCTTGACATCATCAAGGAAGGTTTCACTGAATTTTTTTTCTCTGTGAATGGGATATAGTTTCCTTTTTCTTTGCACACCATATGATTTTTTGCTGAAAATGAACATTTGTATATTATAATATGGTATCTATGAAAATCATATTTCTCCATTCCTCAGGATTTGCTGATTTTTTTTGGTGTGGAAAGTTCCAGTAATCCATATGTTTTGTGACTTTTCCAATCTATTTTGTTACAATGATGTATTGCTTCTCATGTGTTTTACTGAAATCTCTGTTCCTTAGCTTGTGCTTAGCAAATGTTTATGTTTATTTTATTTTAATTTTTAAAATTTTAATTCCAGCATAGTTAACATATAGCATTATACTAGTTTTAGGTGTACAATATAATGATTCAACAATTATATATATTACTCAGTGCTCAGTAAGATAAGTGTACTCTTAGTCACTTAAGTTATTGTTGACATACAATGTTATATTAGTTTATGGTGTACAACATGGTGATTCAATGATTCTATATATTATATGGTGCTTACAATGACAAGTGTAGTTGCCATCTGCCACCATACAATATCATTAGAATATTATAGATTATATTCCCTGTGAAGTAGTTTTCCTTTCCATGACATATTTGTTTTGTAACTGGAAGTTTGTACCTCTTAATTCCTTTCAACTATTTAACCCACCCCCTCACCCTCCACTCTGTTAACCATCAGCAGTTCTTTATGGATAAAAGTCTGTTTTGTGGTTTGTATCTTTTTTGTTGATGTTGTTCATTTTTGTTATTTAAATTCCACATATGAGTGAAATCATATAGTTTTTGTCTTTCTAGGACTGACTTATTTTGCTTAGCATCATGCTCTCTAGCCCTGTTCATGTCATTGCAAATGGCAAGACTTCATTCTTTTTTATGACTGAATATATATACATATATATATATATATGCAATGCTGCAATAAATATAAAGGTACATATATATTTTTAATTAGTGTTTTCATATTCATTGGGTAATACTAGCAGTGGAATAACAGGATCTTAAGGTAGTTCTGCCTTAAATTTTTGAGAAACCTCGCTTCCATACTCATTTTGAGAGTTGCTGCACCTGTTTGCATTCCCACCAATAGAACATGAGAGTTCCTTTTTCTCCACATTCTTGCCAAAACTTCTTGATTTCTGTGTTTGTTTGTTTTTTAATTTTAGCCATTTTGGTGGGTATGAAGCAATATCTCTTTGTGGTTTCAATTTGCATTTCCCTGATAATTAGTAATGTTCAGCATCTTTTCATGTCTGTTGGTGGTCTGCATGTCTTTTTAAATAACTTTTAGGCTTTATTAACATATAATTGATGTAAAATTAACTACATGCATTTAAATTGTACAACTTGATGAGTTTTGACATTTTGATACATCTGGGAAACCATCAACACAAACCAGAGAATCAAGAGAATGAACTTGATCACACTTCAAAGCTACTCATGTTTTTATTTTTTTTAATTAAGTTTTTTTATCTTTTAAATAATCTTTAATGTTTATTTAGTTTTGAGAGAGAGAGAGAGACAGAACATAAGCGGGAGAGGGGCAGAGAAAGAGACAGAATCTGAAACAGGCTCCAGGCCCTGAGTTGTCGGCACAGAGCCCGATGCGGGGCACAAACTCAAACTATGAGATCATGACCTGAGCTGGACTCAGTCACTTAACCAACCGAGCCACCCAAGAGCCCCATTAAGTTTCTTATTTTTAATTCCAGTATAGTTAAAATTCACAGTTCTAATAGTTTCAGGTGTACAATATAGTGATTCAACAACTCTATACATTACTCAGTGCTCATCATAACTGGAATCTTGAATCCCATCGCCTATTTCATTGCCTATTTCATCCCCCAACTCCCGTCCCCTCTAGTAGCCATCAATTTCTTCTCTATAGTTAACATCTGTTTCCTGATTTCTCTCTTCTCTCTTTTTATCCTTTGCTTGTTTGTTTGGTTTCCTAAATTACACATGTGAGTGAAATCATACGGTATCTGTCTTTGTATGACTTATTTTGTTTAGCATTATATTCTGTACCTCCATCTATATCATTGCAAATGGCAAGAGTTCATTCTTTTTTAATGGCTGAATAATACCCACACCAAAGAAGATTATACATATAATCTTCTTTATCTATTCATGGAGACTTGGGGTCCTTCTGTAATTTGGCTAATGCTACTATAAACATCAGGGTCTACATATACCTTTGAATTAGTGTTTTGTATTCTTTACATAAATATACAGTACTGTGATCGCTGGATCATAAGGTAGTTCTATTTTTAACTTTTTGAAGAAACTCCACAATGTTTCCAAAGTGGCTGCACCAGTTTGCATTCCCACCAAGAGTGCTAGAGGATTCCATTCTTTCCACATCATCATAAACACTTGTATCCTATGTTTTTTTTTTTTAATTTTAGCTATTCTGACAGATGGGAGGTGATATCTCACTGTATTTTTCATTTGCATTTCCTGATGGTGAGTGATGGTGAGCATCTTTTCATGTCTGTTGGCCATCTGTATGCCTTTGGAGAAATGTCTCCTCATGTCTTTTGCCCATTTTAAATTGGATTTTTTGTTTTTGAGTGTTGAGTTGTATAGTTGTACATTTTGGATACTAACCCTTTAACAGGTATATAACTTGCAAATATATTCTCCCATTTTAGTTTTGTTGGTTGTTTCCTTTGTTGTGCATAAGATTCTTATTTTGCTTTAGTACCAATAGTTTGTTTTTGCTTTTATTTCCCTTGCCTCAGGTGACAAATCTAGAAAAATTTTGCCACAGCCAATGTGAAAGTTACCGTCTGTTCTCTGTTCTAAATTTTTTATGTTTTCGGGTCTCACATTTAGGTCTTTAATCCATTTTGAGTTTATTTTCATAGACAGTGTAAAAATGTAGTCCAGTTTTATTCTTCTGCATGTTGCTGTCCAGTTTTCCCAATACCCATTTGTTGAAGAGACTGTTTTTTTTTTCCATTGTATATTCTTTTCTCCTTTGTTGAAGAAAAATTGAGCATATAATTGTGGTTTTATTTCTAGATGTTTTATTCTGTCCCATTGATCTATGTGTTTATTTTTATACTGATAACATATTGTTTTCATTACTTAAGATTTGTGATATAACTTGAAGTCTGGAGTTGTGATGCCCCCAGGTTTTTTCTTTCAAGATTATGTTGGCTACTCAGGGATTGTTGTGTTTCCATATAAATTTTAGGATTGGTTTCATTCTTTAAAAGAAAATGGTGTTATTTTGATAGGTATTTCATTAAATATGTAAGAGATTGCTTTGAGTATTATAGACATTTTATCTATATTTATTCTTCCAACCCATGAATATGGAATATCTTTCCTTTTCTTTGTGTCCTCTTGGATTTCTTTAATCAATGTTTTATAGATTTCAGAGTACAGGTCTTTCACATCTTTGGTTAAGTTCATTCCTAGATATTTTATTGTTTTTGCTGAAATTGTAAATGGAATTATTTATTTAATTTTATTTTCTGTTTCTTCATTATTAGTGTATAAAAATGCAACAGATTTGTGTACATTGATTTTGTATTCTACAGGTTTACTGAGTTCATTTATCAGTTTTAGTAGTTTTTTGGTCGAGTCTTTAGGGTTTCTACATTTAGTATCATGTAATCTGCAAATAGTGAAAGTTTTACCTCTTCCTTATGAATTTTGATGCCATTTACTTCTTTTTGTTGTTTAATTGCTGTGGCTACATTCTAGTACTATAAATAAAAGTGGTGAGAGTAGACATCCTTGTCTCATTCCTCATCTTAGTGGAAAGTCTTTCAGTTTTTCATCATTGAGTATGATGTGGAAAACATCATATGAGGGTTTTTCATATAAGGCCTTTATTATTTTGTGGTACGTTCCCTCTAGAACTACTTTGTTGAGGATTTTTATCATGAATGTATGTTGTATTTTGTCAAATGCTTTTTCTACATATATTAAAAATATCATACAGTTTTTATTTGTTCTATTATTGATGTGATGTATTAGGTTGACTGATATGTGAATATGAAGCACTCTTATAACCCATTAATAAATATCAATTGATCATAGTGAATGATTTTTTAACATATTGTTGGATTTGATTTGCTAGTATTTTGTTAGGTGTTTTGTATCTATGTTCATCAAAGCTGTTTGCCTGTAGTTCCCTTTTTTTTTTTTTTTTTTTTTGGTGGTGTCTTTATCTGGCCTTGGAATCAGTGGGATACTAACATAATAGATTGAGTTTGAACATTTTCCTTGCCAGATTTCTGTAGCTTGGACATCCAGTACTATGTCAAATAAAAGTGTTGAGAATGGACATTCTTGTCTTATTCCTGACTTTAGAGGGAAATCTCTCATTTTTTTCAAAATTAAGTATGATGTTAGTAGAGGGTTTTTCACATATGGCCTTATGTATCTTTAGGTATGACCCCTTGAAACCTAGTTTGTTGCGGATTTTTATCATGAATGTATATTATACTTTGTCAAATGCATTTTCTGTACCTCTTGAAATGATCAAATGTTCTTTATCCTTTCTTTTGTTGATATTATGTATCATGTTGATTAATTTGTAATTTCTGAACCACATTTGCATCCCAGGAATACTACCCAAATGATCATGGTGAATGATTTTTTAATATATTGGTGGATTTGGTTTGCTAACATTTTGTAGAGGAATTTGAATATACGCTCATCAATAATATTAGGTTGTAAGTCTCTTTTTTTGTAGTGTTTTTATATGGTTTTGATATCATAGTAATGATGACATGGTAGAATGTATTTGGAATATTTCTGATTCGTCATCAAGTTTTTGGAACACTTTGAGAGAAATAAGTATTAAGTCTTCTTTAAATGTTTGGTAGAAATAACCTGTGAAGCTCACTGGTCCTGGACTTTGGTTTGTTGGAAGTTTTTTTTTTCTTTTATTGATTCCATTTCATGCTGGTAATCAGTCTGTTTAAATGATCTATTTCTCCTTGTTTCAGTTTTGGTAAGATATATTTTTCTAGGAACTTATCCATTTATTCTAGGTTGTCCAATTTGTTGCCCTATAATATTCTCTTATAATCCTTTGTATTTCTGTGGTATTGGTTGTTATTTCTCTTCTTTCAATTCTGATTTTATTTGTCCCTCTCTCGTTCTCCCTATATCTCACTTTTTTTGTGTGTCTGGCTAAAGGGTTATCAGCTTTGTTGGTCTTTTCAGAGAACCAGATCCTGATTTAATATATTTTTAAAATTTTCCATTTCATTTATTTCTGTTCTAATCTTTGTTATTTCATTACTTCTGCTAGTTATGGGTTTTGTTTGTTCTTATTCTATCTCCTTCAGTTGTAAGGCTCAGCTGTTTGAGATTTTTCTTGCTTCTTGAGGTAGACCTGTACTATTATAAACTTCCTTCTTATAATTGTTTTTGCTGCATCAAAAGATATTGGACATTTGTGTTCTCATTTTCATTTGTCTCCATGTATTTTTTTATTTCTTCTTTGCTTTCCTGATTGACCCATTGTTTAGTAGCATGTCCTTTAACTTCCACATATGTATTTCCTTTCCAGATATTTTCTTGTGGTTGGTTTCTACTTTCATAGTGTTATATTCAGAAAAGACGTGTGATATGACTGATCTTTTTTAATTTGTTGAGACTTCTTTTGTGGTCTAATATGTAGTCTATTCTAGAGAATACTCCATGTGCACTTCAAAAGAATGTGTATTCTACTATTTTACAATGGAATGTTCTGAATATATCTATTAAATCCATATGGTCCAATATATCCTTCAAAGCCACAGTTTCTTATTTGGTTTTCTGTTTGCTAATCTATCCATTGACATAATTGGGGGTATTAAAACCTCTCATGTTATTATATTATTATAAGTTAATTACATTCTGCTTACTAACTGCTTTACGTATTTGAGTGCTCCCATATTGGATGCACAATGATTTACCATTCCTTTTCTTCTTGTTGGATTATTCCCTTGGTGACTGTGTAATTGTTTGTTTGTTTGTTTCTTGTCACAGTCTTATTTTAAACTGGATTTTGTCTAAGTATTGCTACCCCAGATTTCTTTTTTTTATTTTTCAGGATTTTATTTAAACTGTAGTTAGTTAACATATAGTACAATATTGGATTCAAGAGTAGAATTTTGTGATTTATTACTTACATATAACACCCAGAACTCATCACAAGTGCCTTCCTTAATATACATCACCTATTAGGGGCATCTGGGTAGCTCAATTGGTTAAGTGCCTGACTTCAGCTTAGGCCATGATCTCATGATTCGTGGGTTCTAGCCCCATGTCAGGCTTTTTGCTGACAGCTCAGAACCTGGAGTCTGCCTGGGATTCTGTCTCATTCTCTCTGTCCCTCCCCAATTCATGCTCTGTCCCTCTGTCTCAAAAATAAATGTTGAAAAAAAATTTTAATTAAAACAAAACCCCATCACCTATTTTTCCTATCCCATGCCCAACTCCCATCTAGGAACCTTCAGGTTTTTTCTCTATAGTTAAGAGTTTCTTATGATTTGCCGTCCTCTCTCCTTTTTTCCCATCCCCTATGTTCACCTGTTCTGTTATCTAAATTCTACATATGAATGAAATCATATGGTATTTGTCTTTCTCTCACTGACTTATTTTGCTTAGTATAACACACTCTAGCCACATCCACATATTTGCAAATGGCAGGATTTCATTCTTTTTGATGGCTGAGCAATATTCCATAATATTCCATAATATATACATACTACTTCTATTTTATCTATTCATCAGTTGATGGACATTTGGGCTTTCCAAAACTAGGTTATTTTTGATAATGCTTATATAAATATGGAGGTGCATTTATCTTTTCAAATCAGTATTTTTGTATCCTTTGAGTAAATACCTAGTAGTTCAGTTGCTTGGTTCTAGGGTAATTTTATTTTTAACTTTTAAGGAACCTCCACACTGTTTTCCAGAGTGGCTGAACTGGTTTTCATTCCCAACAACAGTGGAAGAGGGTTCCCCTTTTTCCACATCCTCACCAATATCTGCTGTTTCCTGTGTTGTTAATTGTAGCCATTCTGACAGGTGAGAGGTGATATCTCATCATGTCTTTTCCCCTAAGATTCTTTTTAAGTTTTAATAAGACTAATTTGGAGATTGACACATGTGTCAACGAAACAGAGAATCAAGGCAAAGACTGTGTGTATATGTAAATATGTATAATAAATATATACATAAAGAGATGTATTAATAGACTTGTTAATATTGACATTCTCATTGAATGTATAGAAATATACTTTATGATCTCCTAAAAAAGAAAGGATAACTTAGAAAATAATATTACAAAAACACAACTCATAAGAGAGGGGGAAAATGGCGGAGAAGTAGGGAGCTCCGTACATTGCGCCTGCACTCATCTCTCAAACAGAGAAGGCCTGAAGTCATAGGACACTGAGCCACAAGAGTTTAGGAAGAGAAAGAGACAGAGTACACTGGGAAGGAAACCTCATAAGTGCGTGAGTGCGAACTGGGGAAGATAAAAGTGGGACTGGACCCAGAGATACGGAGGGAGGCAAGGGAACACGGCTTGCGTGCAACTGCGCTGAGTGATTATCCTGCAAGTGGTGGTGAGCTGCCGCAAGTCCAGGGGAAAGGAAAAAGAAGCTGAGATTGCTCATAGAACCATCCCTGAAGAAGAGAAAAAACCTCAGCTTGGAAAGACAGTGTTTTTTAGCTCTGGCTGGGGTGCTGACTTTAAAGTAGGTGCCCTGGTCCCAGAAGGCGCTAGGAAAAACTGAACTGTCACGTGCCCTTCACCATCCATGGCAGTGGCGGCCCAGTGAAGCAGCAGCAATGCCTGAGGTGGTGGTCCCAGTGCCCGGCGAAGCAATGGTGGCACGACAGCGGCCCGCAGAAGTGGCGGCAGCGGCGCGTGCAGCGGCAGCGACCCGGAGAAACGGTGCTGGTGCCTGGTGAAGAGGCAGCGGCGCGCTTGTCAGTGCTCCACTGAAGCGGTAGCAGCGGCGCACTCCGGCATCACGGGCTCTGCGGACCTGAAGTTGTTGATTTCCCAAACGCACTCGGGTTATATCGCTGCTTGACCCTTGTGGAACTGAGGCTACGACACTTCCCCCACCCCCCACTCAACGCCCAGCAACAGGGAAGCTGCAACCTGCAGAACTCTTCAGGTTGGTATACCAAAGCCCGCGGACTGGGACCTGGAAATGAAGCAGGGCTGGGCGTGTGGCAGAGAACTCAGCCCACCTTGGATACATCCTCAGCACAGGGAGATCTAACCCAAAGAAGTGATTTGCAACACTTGGTTGAGAAGGGACTGGGGCGACGCCATTCTTCTCCCTACAACCACCAAGCAGGGGCCTCAGGGAGGCCAGCAGACACAGTGGAGACAAGATCTGCCTACACCAAACCATACCCATTCCCTCCAGATAGCTGTTTTGTTGTTGCTGTAGCTGTTTTTACCTGAACCTGGGTTTGAGTGTTTATTGGTTTTGTCTGTGCGTTTGTGCACCTGTGTTCCCTCTGTGGTTGTCCGTTTTCTTTTTCCAGGGCTGCCTCAAGAAACAAGCCAAACAACATATGGTGGAGAGTGCCAAATACCACTACCAGTAGAGAAACAAAAAAACCAAACTCTCAACAAGAGAAACCAGGGCACCATCCAAAGAACACTTCCTGAACAGACAGGCCCTGAACAGTCAAAGAGCCCTCTCTAATACAGCAAAACTCAATCTTCTGCATGACATATCATAGTGAAACTCAAAATATAAGTAAAAAGAGAGAATTTTGAAAGCTGCGAGGGAGAAAAGGGCCCTAACATACAAAGGGAAACCAATCAGAGTAGTGACAGACATATCTACTGAAACTTGGCAGGCCAGAAAGGAATGGCAGGAGATCTTCAATGTGATGAACAGAAAAAATAGGCAGCCAAGAATCCTCTATCCAGCAAGCCTGTCATTCAGAATAGAAGGAGAGATAAAATTCTTTCCAAACAGACAAAAATTGAAAGAATTTGTCACCACTAAACCAGCCCTACAAGAAATCCTGAGGGGGACCATCAGAGGGAAATGTTGCAAAGAACACAAGATGCTAGAGACACAACACTAGCATGAATCCCACAAACGACACAATGACACTAAACCCATATATTTCAATAATAATACTGAAGGTAAATGGGCTGAATGCCCCAATCAAAAGACATAGGGTGGCAGAATGGATAAAAAAAAAAATCCATCTATTTGCTGTCTACAAGAAACTCATTTTAGACACGAGGACACCCTCAGAGTGAAAGTAAGGGGATGGAGAAATATCTATCATACTACTGGATGTAAAAAAAAAAAAAAAACAAAACAAAACTGGAGTAGCTATACTTATATCAGACAAACTGGACTTTAAGTAAAGACAGTAACAAGGGATGGAAAAGGGCATTATATAATAACTAAAGGGTCTATCCATCAGGAAGAGCTAACAAAGATAAATGTCTACCTACCAAATATGGGAGCACCTAAATACATAAAACAATTAATCACAAAAAGAAACAGTCTTATCGATAAGAATGTGCTAATACCAGGGGACTTTAATACTCCAATTACAACAATGGACAGATCAACCTGACAGAAAATTTATAAAGACACAATGGACTTAAATGAAACATTGGACCAGAAGGATTTGACAAATATATTTAGAACTCTACATCCTGAGACCATGGAACACACCTTCTTCTCAACTGCCCATGGCACATTCTCCAAGATAGATCCCATACTGGGACATAAAGCAGCCCTCAATAAATATAGAAGAATTGAGATCATACCATGCATACTTTCAGATCACAATGCTATGAAACTCAAAATCAGTCACAGGAAAAAGTCTGGAAAACCACCAAATTCAAGGAAGTTATAGAAGACCCTACTAAAGAACGAATGGACCGATCAGACAATCAGAGAAGAAATTACAAAATATATGGAAACAAATGAAAATGAGAATACAATAGTCCAAATTCTATGGGATGCAGTGAAAGCAGTCCTAAGAGGAAAGTACATTGCACTCCAGGCCTATTTCAAGAAAATAAAAAAAAGTTCAAGTGCAAATTCAAACAATGCACCTAAAGCAACTAGAGGGAGAGCAACAATAGCACCCCAAGCCCAGTAGGAGAAGAGAAATAATACAAATCAGGGCAGAAATGAACAATATAGAAACCAAAGAAATATTTGCACAGATCAATGAAACCAAGAGTTGTTTTACTGAAGAAATGAACAAAATTTACAAACCTCTAGCCAGGATTTTCAAAAAGAAAAGAGAGAGCACTCAAATAGACAAAATCATGAATGAAAATGGACTTATTATCAACCAACCCCTCAGAAATATGAGCAATTATCAGGGAATGCTATGAAAAACTATATGCCAAAAAACTGGACAACTTAGAAGAAATGGACCAATTCCTAAACACACAAACACTACCAAAATTCACACAGGAAGAGATAGAAAACCTGAACAGACCCATAACAAGTGAGGAAATCAAGTCAGTGATCAAAAATCTCCCAACAAATAAGAGCTGTGGGCCAGATGGCTTCCCTGGGGAATTCTACCAGACATTTAAAACAGAATTAATACCCATTCTTCGCAAACTATTCCAAAAAATGGAAATCGAAGGAAAACTTCCAGACTCCTTTTATAAAGCCAGCATCACTTTGATTCCCAAGCCAGACAGAAACCCAGTAAAAAAGGAGACATGCAGGCCAATATCCTTGATTAATAGAGATGCAAAAATCCTCAACAAGATACTTCCAAATTGAACTCAACAGCTCATAAAAAGGAATTATCCACCAAGATCAAGTGGGATTCATTCCTAGGTTACAAGGTTGGTTCAATACTTGCAAATCAATCAATGTGATACATCACATCAAAAAAGAAAAGGTAAAAATCAAAT
The DNA here is from genome assembly GCF_003009895.1 of Hyaena hyaena. NCBI lineage: Eukaryota > Metazoa > Chordata > Mammalia > Carnivora > Hyaenidae > Hyaena > Hyaena hyaena. The sequence goes on from NW_024082496.1 coordinate 52,743, forward strand.
GATCCTGTCAATACATGCAGAAAAAGCATTTGAGAAAATACAGCATCCCTTCTTTTATTTTATTTTATTTTATTTTATTGTATTGTATTTTATTGTATTTTATTTTTATTTATTTATTTTTACAAATAGATTATTGTCAAGTTCGTTTCCATATAACACCCAGTTGCTCATCCCAACAAGTGCCGTCCTCCATGCCCATCTCCCCCCTCCCCCCCAACACCCATGAGTCCTCAGTTTGTTCTCAGCATTCAAGAGTCTCTCATGGTTTGCCTCTCTACCTTTCCCCCACCATTTCTCCCCTTCTCCCACATGGTCCTCCGTTAATTCCTCCTGATCCTCCTATACGTGCAAACATATGACCTCCACCGCAGCAATTTCTTACTTGACAGATCCCCAAAAGCAAAAGAATCAAGAGAAAATAAAAAATAAACTATTGAGACCTCATCAAGATTAAAAACTTCTGCAAGGCAAAGGAAACAATCCATAAAACTCATAGACAACCAACGGAATGGGAAAAGATAGTTGCCAATGACATATCAGATAAAGGGTTAATATCGAAAATCTAGAAGGAACTCACCGAACTCCACACCCGAAAAACAAACAACCCAGTGAAGAAATGGGCAGTAAACATGAACAGACACTTCTCCAAAGAGGACATCCAGATGGACAACAGACACATGAAACGATGCTAAGCATCCCTCCTCATCAGGGAAATACACATCACAACCGCACTGAGATACCACCTCAAACCAGCAAGAGTGGCTAAAATGAGCATATCAGAGGACTCTAGATGCTGGTGAGGATGTGGAGATATGGGCACCCTCCTACTCTGTTGATGGGAATGTAAACTGGTACAGCCCCTCTGAAAAACAGTGTGGAGGTTCCTAAAAATTTAACAGTATAACTCCCCTATGACACAGCAATAGCACTCCTAGGAATTTACCCAAGTGATATAGGAGTGCTGATGCATAGGAACACATGTACCCCAATGTTCATAGGAGCACTCTCAACAATAGGCAAAACATGGAAAGAGCCTAAGTGTCCATCAACAGATGAATGGATCAAGAAGATGTGGTTTATCTATACCATGGAATACTACATGGCAATGAGAAAGAATGAAATCTGGCCATGTGTAGCAACATGGATGGACCTTGAGGGTGTTATGCTGAGCGAAATAAGTCAGGCAGAGAAGGACAAATATCATATGTTTGCACGTATAGGAGGATTAGGAGGAACTTAACGGAGGAGCATGGGGAATAAGAAGGTGAAATATAATGGGGGAGAGGGAGAGAGGCAAACCAAGAGAGACTCTTGAATGCTGAGAACAAACTGAGGACCGGTGGGCGGGGGGCGAAGGGGGCAGATGCGCATGGAAGAGGGCACTTGTGGGGATGAGCACTGGGTGTTATATGGAAACAAACTTGACAATAAACCATTTTTTAAAAAAATAATAAAAATAAAATGTAGGAACTGAAAAAAAAAGAAAAGGAAAAAAAAGAAATGCGGTAAAGAAACTAGATGCAGTGACAGCAAGAATAGAAGATGCAAAGAGGAGAATAAGTGAAATAGAAGTGAAATTTTGGAAAACGATGAAGCTGAGAAAAAGAGAGATAAAAAAAAATTATGGACCACAAGGGGAGAATTAGAGACTTAAGTGATTCAATGAAATGTAATGATATCCATTTTATAGGAGTTCCAGAAGAAAGGGGTAGAAGATTTACTTGAACATATTACACCTGAAAACTTCCCTAATCTGTAGGCACAGGTAACTTCCATCAGAATCAACAAGAATAGGTCATCACCAAGGCATATCATAATGTAACTGGCAAAATACGAAAAGAAGTCTGAAAGTAGCTAGAGATAAACAGGCCTTAACCTACAAGGGTAGACACATAAGCATAGTAGCAGACCTATCCACTGAAACTTGGCAGGCCCCAATGGAGTGGCAGGAAATATTCAATGTGCTGAATAAGAAAAATATGCAGCCAAGAATCCTTTATCCAGCAAGGCTCTAATTCAGAATAGAAGGAGAGAAAAAGGCTTCCCCTGACAAAAACAAAACATAACAAAACAAAAAAAATAATAAATAAAGGAATTCATCACTGCTAAAGCAGCCCTGCAGGCGATACTAAAGAGGACCCTGTGAATAGAATGCTACAAACATTATAAAGGACCTGAGGCATCTCCACAAGCACAAAACCTACAGATACCACAATGACATTAAATCCATATCCTTCAATGATCATTCGGAATGTAAATCGAGTAAATGCCCCAGTTGAAAGACACAGGGTATCAGAATGGATAAAAAACCAAGATGCATCTATATGCTGTCTACAAGAGACTCATTTTAGACCTGAGGACACCTTAAGATTGGAAGTGAGAGGATGGAGAACCATCTATCATGCTACTGGAAGTCAAAAAAAGCTGGATTTGATTTGTATTTCCCTGATGAGGAGGGATGCTGAGCATTGTTTCATGTGTCTGTTGGCCATCTGGATGTCCTCTTTGGAGAAGTGTCTGTTCATATCTTCTGCCCATTTCTTTACTGGGTTGTTTGTTTTTTGGGTGTGGAGTTTGGTGAGTTCCTTATAGATTCTGGATATTAACCCTTTATCTGATATGTCGTTTGCAACTATCTTTTCCCGTTCCGTTGGTTCGCTATTAGTTTTGTGGGTTGGTTCCTTTGCTGTGCAGAAGCTTTTAATCTTGATGAGGTCCCAGTAGTTCATTTTTGCTCTTGATTCCTTTGCTTTGGGGGATGTGTCAAGTAAGAGGTTGCTGCGATGGAGGTCAAAGAGGTTGTTTCCTGCTTTCTCCTCTAGGGTTTTGATGGTTTCCTGTCTCACATTCAGGTCCTTTCTCCATTTTGAGTTTATTTTTGTGTATGGTGTGAGAAATTGATCTAGTTTCATTCTTCTGCATGTTTCTGTCCAGTTCTCCCAACACCATCTGTTAAAGAGGCTGTCTTTTTTCCATTGGATATTCTTCCCTGCTTTGTCAAAGATCAGTTGGCTGTATACTTTTGGGTCCACTTCTGAGTTCTCAATTCTGTTCCATTGGTCTATGTGTCTGTTTTTGTGCCAATACCATACTGTCTTGATGATGACAGCTTTGTAGTAGAGGTTAAAGTCTGGGATGGTGATACTTCCTGTTTTGGTTTTGTTTTTCAGGATTACTTTGGCTATTCGGGGTCTTTTGTGGTTCCATACAAATTTTAGGATAGTTTGCTCTAACTTTGAGAAGTATGCTGGTGCAATTGTGATTGGAATTGAGTTGAATGTGTAGATAGCTTTGGGTAGTAATGACATCTTAACTATATTTATTCTTCCAATCATTGAGCATGGAATGTTTTTCCATTTATTTGTGTCTTCAATTTCCTTCATAAGTTTTCTGTAGTTTTCATCATACAGATCTTTTGTATTCTTGGTTAGGTTTATTCCAAGGTATTTTATGGTTTTTTGTGCAATTGTGAATGGGATCAG